>NW_021636298.1:0-245680 GCF_004799145.2 Neltuma alba
CTAAAAGAAGTGTAACTTTGGAGGGATAAAGTCATTTTTTTCCAGCCAAACCATCGTTAGGCTTTTGATTGCCACTCGGCCGAGGAGATTTCCAGTTTCAGGGCCTAAAATGATTTGTTTTTCCAAATCAATTTCTCGGGTAATTATGAAATGCTGCTAATGAGCGTGCTTATGAAGGGCTTCGACCAGCTGGCACATTGATATTTATTCAGGGAGGTGTTTGCAGCAAATCCTTCTCCTTGGCTGGCCCGCAATTGCATGCTCATGCAGATCTTGGCAAATTTACCAAAACAAATTGCCGAGATCCTATATGGCGGAAAGATTTTGTCAAAATGCTACGCCTAACCTCGGTTATGGTGTGAACAACTTGTAAATTATGAGCAACTCATCCCTGGCAAAGATGATTTGCTTCCTTATACCTTTCCTCTCCCATCACATATCCACTATATCTGACATTTGCTTTTTTTTTTTCTCTTTAATAATAAAGTGAAATCATTTACCAGATGAAAGAATAATGATTTCACTTTTTCTTCTGCCTCAAGGAGAGAGAGAGGAAGTGAGAGGAATGCACGGTAAAAACTAAGAAGTGAAAAATGAGAATGATTAATGATGGCTAGGCCACAAGTGAGGCGAGTCTCTGCTCTTTGAGGACGGGGGTTTGAATCTCACTTGTTAAAAAGGGTACCGGGAAGGGCTTTACTTGTCGCCCGGCCCGAATCCGGACTAGTCGATCGCTCGGGTACAACTGACCCAAAGGGCTGGGGCCCAGAAAAGGCGCGGTTGGATACCGGATGGTTTAATCAAAAGTGAGCCTGAAAAATGACAGAGGCCAAACTATCCAAGTTTCAATTTTGACTCTACTTCTTCTAATTATATGAATTTATTCCAAAAATAATTTACTTAAATGTAAAAAATATTGTATAGAAATGCTTTAAATTTTAATAATCAATGTTACGTTCAAGTCTATACGAAATCATAAAAAATGTAGACGTGACGATTTATTATTCAAGTTTTAATAAATACAAAAAAACGTTAACATAATTTACTACATATTTGGGCAAATACATTTAATGGGCCGCTGCTTCATTAGAATAAGTGTTATTATTTATATACTGGGATTGAGTGTTTTCTTAATTTAAAAATAATTTCGTTCAATTATTTCTTAGAATAAATTCATACAGGTGAAAAAAGTAGAGTAAAGAATGAGATTTGGTTAGCTTGATGTCTCTCATCTCTTGTGCTCACTTTAAGGAGTATTTTGATAAAATCAAACCATGGTTTGGAGAATAATTTTTGAGAGAAAAGTTTATTTTTGAGAATAAATTCTGTAAAAAAGTGATTCTGATAAGTTAAAGTGTTTGGATAGTTGTTATCAAATGACTTTATATTTATTTACAAATTATACTAAAAAATAATACAAGTAAGATGATAATTACATAAAAGATAGATTTTATAATATATTTTTATTTGAAGTAAAAAATTTGTTAATAATATATTTTTTTACCATACTACCTCTGGTCCTTAATATAAGACTTTGTTTAATTTTTATTTTAGTCCTAAATATAAACCACACTCCACTTTGTCTTCATATTTATGAAATTTTTTCCAAGATAGCCTTTCTAATATTGTAGTTTTAGCCAACACATTTGATTAGTAAGGATATTTTAGAAAAGACAATACTAATTTATTACAGATAACTAACTTAACTTATATTCTTAATCTTCTCAAATTAGTCAACTAACTCTTATAATTAGAACCGGATGTAGTAATATAAAAAAATGTAATTGGTAAATAATTAATACGTGTATATGTATTTATCAAATATAAGATTAATATGTTTTAGAAAAGTATTTTTTTTTGGCCAACAGGAAGATATTATTCTGCCTTAAAGATTTTAAACATAAAATTCCATAACATTTTTTCACAACCAGTTTTTTTAACAACGTACTACTTCTAATATTTAATATAGTCCTAAATATAAAATCCCAATCTATTTTGTTTATTATATTTATCCATTTTTTAAAGTAGTTTTTGTAGTAGTTATGCATGTTAAATATTTCATTAAATAGTACTTCTAACTACTACACATGATTAGAAAGAGTATTTTAGGAAGACAACACTTATTATTACAAATAACTAACTTAACTAATTTTCTTATCTACTCAAATTAGTAAACTAACTCTTATATTAAAGATTAAAAATAGTGTTACAACATAAAAAGGGACCATGCTTTCAAAAAGTTTTTTTTTTTTTTTTTTTTGCTTTTCATGAAACCATGGTTTGGATGGGTCAAACCATAGTTTTGGAACCAAACTGTGATTTCATGAAAATATGGGGTGTTTGGCAATTTTTTTGAGTCAAATCATGGTTTGGGTTTCAAAACTGATTTTGACAAGTTTGCCAAACACCCCCTTATTTTATTACCATTAATCTTATTCTTATTTTCACTTTTTATTGTTTGGAGGATGTGAAAGGGCTCTTGGGTTTTGACGCAGGTGGGTAGAGCAGTAATATGGGTTGAGCTTGCAGGCCCACCCTGTCAGCCCATAAAAAAATGGCAAGCTCGGATTGACAAAATGCCAACCAGTCAAGGTGGAGGCTACTCCAGCCCGCATCGTTTTCAACCCGCTCTGTCGTGGGCTAGCCCGCTTTTCTTTCTTTCTTTTTTTAAAATTTTTTTATACATTTTTAATATATTACACAACATAGTTGTAGGATTCTGATAGTCAAATTCCACATTAACATCATCTCCTCATCATGTAATTGCATATGTAATATACACATAAAAATTTACTTAATTAATTTGGACAAGAAAAATAGTCAAATTAATTATTTAGAAAACATATGTGTTAGATTTTCTAAAATATCTTCTCAAATTATAAATTAATCTCATATTATTTTTATAACCTACTATTCAAGTTTAAAACTCCAAGTTCAATTTTAACATTTCAATCTAAGCTTAACTTATACAAATAATAATTTTTTTAAAATATATTTTAAATCGACGGGCTACTTGGCGGCTTTTGCCCGCCAAGATACAGGCTACTTCAGCCAGCACCATTTTTGGATATGGGCTGACCTGTATCCGCATCGCTAGCCCGCATTATTAGCTCTAACTTATATAGGAAAAAGGGACATGTGGCAAAATATAATTAGCCCAATTGACATAATGGATGTAAAGCACTGTACCTAGGTTTTGCCTGTACGTTAAATTAGCGCCACCACATTTCTTCCATAAACCAGAGGGCGTATTCTCGATAGAACCGCCGCTGTAGCTGCTCAGTTTCTCGTTGGAGTTGCAAGAAAACAAAACCATGGGGAGAAAATTCTTCGTCGGTGGGAACTGGAAATGCGTATGTTTATCATGCCAATGCCTTTTTAACCTTCATTGCACTTTCCCTCTACGTTTATTTCAATATCGATCATATTTGAGAGTGCTCCTTTGCAGTCTTCTGATTATCATTTTTTGCCTTTTGAGGATGAGGCATTGACACAAGTTTGTCCCTTCCGTCCACGCATTTTTTAATATTACTATCAGATCGCTTCTCCCATGGTGAACTGCGGTTCATTACTGTTTCGGAATCCATTAATGATCTGCGATCTGGGATTTTTTTAATATCTGGATTCGGATACTTTTCCTTCCTTCTCGAACACCATCGGGATCGAAGATCCTTCCCTCCAGATTTGCACGAACAAATTAAGCATTTCAGTGTTCAATGTTCTTTAAAGAATTAGTAATTGATTGGTTAAATCGACTTTGTTGCAGAACGGGACCAACGAAGAGGTGAAGAAGATTGTTACTACTTTGAATGAAGCTCAAGTTCCTGGAGAAGATGTTGTGGGTGAGTCGTAGTGAGCTTCTTCGGGCTTCTTTATTCTTGTTTGGCATTTAGTCTGGATCTTAGATTATTCTGGGGATGCTAAACACAAAATTATCGTGCTTAACCGGAGAGTAGTATGTTCTGCATTTCACTTGTCCAGAGATGGAGCACTTCACTTCAATTTCTGCTTGCCCTTCAACATCTTCTCCCCTGTTTTCATTAATCACTAGCCTCGGAACAAAAAGCACCCCGAATTTTTAACCGAAAAAACACAGTTGTCCCCAGCCACTGAAAAGAGGGCAAATTGCTCAGTTATCTCTATTTGCAATTCTTTCTTTATTGCTTAAATGAGTTCATCCTATTAATATTATTATAATTATATATAATTTTTTTGACCAAGTATTATAAATGCAATTGATTGTTACTACTTAATAAGCATGTTTCTTTTATTATTTTTACAGAAGTTGTTGTTAGCCCTCCCTTCGTATTCCTGTCTCTTGTGAAAAGTTTGTTGCGGCCGGACTTCCATGTCGCAGCACAAATTGCTGGGTTCGCAAAGGTGGTGCTTTTACTGGAGAGGTCAGGTATGCGATAATTTTGTTCGTTAATTCATTAAGATATTTCCCGGATCAGTAATAGTCTGTAGCTTTTAGTTTTATCCTCTTTTTACTCCATGTCTTTGCACTGTCTAGATGCTCTGACCAGACCATTAATCAACCTGTGTCGTGTTATTTCTTTCCTTTTCTTAATGTTTTGGCCATGATGAAATGTCATTTTGATTTCTGTTATATTTGCAGCGCTGAAATGCTTGTTAATTTGGTGTCCCTTGGGTCATTCTTGGTCACTCGGAACGGAGACAGCTTTTTAACGAAGCAAATGAGGTACAAAGTGCTATTTGTTTATGGTCTGTCATAAATATTTTTCTTCATGTTACAATTTGTTGTGTCTTGCGCTAATCTACTTCTCAGACCAACTTGTATTAGCAACCAGATTTAACATTTGCTAATTATATGTTGCTTTCTACGTCTGCGTTGTCCATCACAGTTTGTGGCCGATAAAGTTGCTTATGCGCTTTCTCAAGGTTTGAAAGTTATTGCTTGCGTTGGGGAGACTCTTGAGCAACGTGAGGCAGGTTCAACAATGGCTGTTGTAGCTGAGCAAACAAAAGCGATTGCAGGTACCTTTTCCTCCACCCTCCTTACACAAGGATTTAACATCCTAAATATTACTTAGCTATTTGTTGTGGGTGAACGTTTTGCTGTTCTGGTTGCATTAGGAGTGTGGGTCATCACTTCATTTGTTGTTAGTCCTCTGTCAATCAAAGTGTTGACCACGGACCTTAATTGTGTTTGCAGCTAAAGTATCAACTGGGATAACGTTGTTTTGGCCTACGAGCCAGTATGGGCCATTGGGACAGGAAAGGTTGCAACTCCTGCTCAAGCTCAGGCGGTAAGTGTGTCTAAATAACATTACTCTTAGCACAGCTGCACAAGGTCTCCTGGTGAAGGAGAATGAACCCTTTTGGGTCAAGGCTGTTTTGCCTGATTTGGTTTATTGGACGTTTGTTTGTACCAGGTCCATGCCGAATTAAGGAAATGGATTCACAGCAACGTCAGTGCTGAAGTCGCTTCATCTGTCAGAATTATCTATGGAGGTATTCCTTATTGCAATTTACCCCCTGCCTTTGTCAGATGTACATGCGCAGGCATGCTTTATTTATGAGTTTTAATTTAAGGCTTTAGAGGAAGCTAAAGAAGAAAATTACCAGATCATACTTTTTTTGAGAAAGAAAAAACTAAAGTTGAGGTTTTAATTGTTATGCTTTTTCACTTTATCTGCATATCATGGCGTTTTCCCCTGCGTGTAATAAATTTCGTATTCAACTGCCACATATTAACCGCAGGTTCTGTTAATGGAGCAAACTGCAAAGAACTGGCTGGGCAGCCAGATGTTGATGGTTTTTTGGTCGGCGGTGCTTCATTGAAGGTGATTATTTTCTTTCCATTTGGTCCATTAATTTCATGAAATGTCGAATTATAACACAGTGAAATGAATGGAAGAAAGTAAAACTAAGATAAAACTAGCATGCATGAAACAAATAAAGTTTGAATGATGGGAGTACAATTAAGGGGTGAAATCGAAACAGGATAAAGTTAGAAGTGGGGCTACATTCAATGTTCTTGCGTGGTTCGTGATTTGCGTGTTCTCTGTAACTGATTTTTATCTTAATACTTGGTGTATGCAGCCGGAGTTCGTTGACATTATCAAGTCTGCCACTGTGAAGAATTGAATTTCGTAGGTGGGAAATGGTATGGTGCTGGGCTTGGAACTTGGCTGGGGTGAACACAGCACCCAAATAATTGCGATTTGCTTTCGCCACCATCCTCAAGCCATCAGATAGGCTTTGTTTAATGTCTTGTGTTTCGTCGTGCAAAAACTGTGTAGGGTAATTATTTGCCCCAACTTGTTATGATGCCCATTGTCATGGGATACTTAAGCATATCGGTTTACTGGTATTCTGCCTAATAATTTTATCTTGAGTGTATGACAGTACTGGGATAAGAATTCCTAGTAGTTTTTCATGAAGGGTTTTGATCGGATCACTTATATGCGCGCATTTTTTTTTCCTTTGGCCCGCGGGGTTTTTTTTTTTTGGTTTTGGGGGGGGGGGTTGTGTTGAAGAACATGAATGGGAAAGAAGACCGACCCCGGATTGATGACGGATATAATATGTCGGTGTTATGGAGGCTGTCTTGGGCACCTAATCAATGCCATGAACCACGTAAGCTTGATCACTTATGGAATCACTCGTAGGTAGTGATTAACTAATTATAAGTCGGCAAAGTGGCCCAAGGACGTGCGTCAATTCTGTAATGCGACAATGTGCGCAGAAGGATAAGTATTAACATGTATACTGACAAAATCAGCTGAAGTATTTGAATGTAAAATAGGAAAATATTACTCTCCTCCGGTCCTATTATAGATCCCATTTGATTTTTTATTTGGTCATAATTATAAGATCCCAATCCATTTGTCTCTTATATTTATGCATTTTTCCCAAGATAATTCTTGTAATAATGATAGTTTTAACCAATATACTTAATTAGTAAGGATATTTTAGGAATGAAACACTTATTTATTATAAATAGCCAACTTAACTTACTTCCTTAATCCCTCAAATAAGTTAATTGGGTCTTATAATTAGGATCGGAGAGTAATATATTTGGAGTGGCGGCGGATAAGTGAGAATTAAGGGAAGGAGGCTTGGCGACATGTTGAAACTCGGAGAAATGAGGTTGAGGGGTGTCGCCACGCGGCGCGTGACACTTTGCTCATGTTCTTGTCCGTCTTTAAATAAATGGTCCTCCTCAATTTATTACACGTTCTAATCAGCCGCTTCCGTCCCATCCAAGTCCGACTGGCCTCCTCTCTCACTCCTTCCCATTCTTTTTGTATATGGATTGGATGCATTTGCACGTAGAGGTAACTCGTACGCTGATGACTCCCTCTCTCTCTCTACATAACTTGTTTTTGAATACTCCATTCTATTCAAAATATTCAAAATATAGATAAATTTTGTCAAGGAGTTTAATTTTTTTATAAAATAATATTCATTTTTGTCTACTAGCTATTTAATGACTTTTCCAATTTATTTTATAACATACATTTTCTTTCCTTTTTAATTTATTTGTTGCATTATTTACTTATTCTCTTTATTAATAAATTTATATTTTTAAAAAATACACGTCTTGGTGTATTTATTATTGTAAACTGATTTTAACTAATTTTTAGATAAATGTAAATGGATAAAGTTTATTTTATATTTTGAATCGGATGGGGATCAAGCTATTGTCGATGAAAAATTACAGACAAGATAAAAAAAAAATGATTGTATAATTTCTTATTTCTTTGACATTAAGGTTAGAACTTGGAATGGATGGCGATGGATGTACTCATTTTCATGATGCGGAGCTTGTGAATATTATTAATCCCACAATTCACGGATTGTATATCTGGAAAGTACAGATGGGGAAACGGGATCATAATGATCGCACCCGTGAAGGGCGAAAAAATAAAAGGCCAAGTTGCCAAAAAAGAGAAATGCTGAAACGTGAGAGGCACAGGCGGGGGCGTTCCTGTGTGCCCTGTACCCTGAATGTTAACGCAAGTATAAAACAAGTGGTGCCTGCCTGCCAAGGTGCATTCCGGTTCAATCACCCCACGTACACTGAACTCCTCGTCTTAAAATTAGGAAACAAAAACTAAGCCAAATATTAAATCAATTGTGATAGTAATTTAAAAGTCGGTAGATCAGAATTAGATCCAATCAGATCAAAACGTCATATTAAAATAATATAATTTAATTAAAAATAACAAAATACAACAATAATAATCACTAATAACAAAATACAATAAAATATAACAATATTTCCATAAACAATAACAAAGTATAATAATATTGAGAATTTTAATCTTTATGGTTTCTTAATAACTAAAATTAATAATCGTTAGTACCAAAATCATCGTTAAAATTATTAAATCCATAATGACTACTATATTAGGAGCGAAATGAGAAAAAATATGATAAATGACAATATAATATTATCCAACCAGTTTTTACTGGTTTCACTCAGTCCAGTTCACCCTCGATTTGATCGATTTGCCACCGGTTTGATTTGTCACTGCTTCAGTACTTAAACTAAATCAGATCACTGGTCAGTTCATTAGTTTTCCAGTTAAATCGGCCGGTTTGATCCAGTTTTTGTTCATTGCTTAAAATATATCATGCTCTCCCACACCCTCCCAACATTGCTTTAATTTCTTTTATTTATCTACTATTTTCTGTACATAATATAAAATCAGTTAACTAATTTGAGTAAATTAGAGAATTAGTTAATTATAATAAATAGATGTTGTCTTTCCTAAAATATTTTTATTATTATGTGTATCAGTTAAAACTGTCATTTAAAGAAATCTTTAACATATGCAACTACTACAAAAACTACGTTAAAAAAATAGATAAATATAAAAGACAAAATAAATTGAAGTCCTATATTTGTGACCAAAAATAGATTAAAGTCCTATATTTATGATCAAATTAAAAGCCAAACTAATTTTTATATTAAACACTAGAAGTAGTGTTCTCATGAGATGAAAGCCTGCTAAATCAGGAGCTAGGCTTAAGCATCTATCATCGAATTCATGGGATGTTAAGAGGATTGCGATTGCATTAATTGGCCCCAGGAAAGCAACCTGAGAATGCGCGTCATTACCAATTACCCACATGGGGCTTCATAATAACTATGTCTTACTTATAAGACCTTGTTACAATTAACGAGGTATTATATAAATATTAATATAAGCTAATCTGGCCAAACATGCAAACCGCGAGTACTAGTCTTTTCATACTAGTCTTTTCATAATATGGAACCCACTTATTTTCACTAATTCCATAAATAAATCTGCTACATTTGTTAGACATGCAAGATAATGATAGTTAACCAGCGCATAGCCACATTTACGTGCCTTGCTTTGACCGGGGGAATTGACTGTTTTGTAAAACCACGAATGAGGGAGCATGGGATTGTAATTATACGTACATTACACATTAATATTTGGTAATGATAAATTTCTAGAATAATTTTAATATTATAAATATATGCTAAGGAATGTGCATGAACAGTTTTTTGAAAACAAAATGAATTGAATGGCACCGTTGTATTAATAGCGCAGAATTCAGATGCCATGAATACAGGGAAGGGGCGGTGTCCAGCTTGAAGCGGGACCATCTAAACAAGGACGGGTCCATCTCCACCATGAATGCGTCCCTTCACTAACTTTTTTTTTTGAGCTTTAACCTAATCAGTCAACTTGCCCTCCCTTTTCTATACTCTCTCTCCCTAAGCCTTCTCTCTCCTTCTTTGGCTTCTTCTTCCCTGATAAAGGCTCGTCTCTTCAATTCTTTGCCATTTTCTTCTCTGTCTTCAACCCCTGATCTTTCTTCTCGCCTCCGGAACATGTGCTTTGCTTTTTGTAATATATAGGCAACAAGGGGAAGGCATTAAATCTCGTTTCCGGGATGGGTGTTTGTTTGAGCGCCCAAATTAAAGCAGAGAGCCCATGCAACACAGGTATTCCAAATATGCAGTTCAGTTTTGATGCATGTCCATGTATGTTGTTGGTTCGCTGTTTTCCGGCCTGTAACTTTTTCGAAAATTTATACTCATCTAAATCCGTAGTGTACGTCATTCAATCTGAGCCTTTTCTTTTCCTTCTGAGAACGGATTCTTTCTGCAAATTCTTCTCTTCTCTGCTACAGCTTTTTAAGCTTCCTCCCTAGAACCTTTTGCTTCTCTTCCATCTTTTGAATGCGTTATATCTGCAAATCCACCTCTGCTCTGCCGCTTCCCTCTCGACGAGGGATGAAATCCGGTGATTCTGCTAATTAGCCTGTCCCTAAATACTGAAGATTTTTTGTTGCTCAATCAGTGATTTTTATCCAGCGATAATCCTTTAAGGCTTTCGTCTCTGTTCTCCGCAAATGAACCAATGTGTTTCGTAACCTTATATGAGCTTCAAGATCCAAGTCAAAACCTAGTGATATATAATCTTTATTGGCAGGGTTAAATTCGAAATATGTGAGCGGTGACGGAAAGGGTGCTAGCAGCGCAGGCAGCAATATGTCAGCAGTGTCGGTTCCTCAGACTCCAAGGAGTGAGGGAGAGATCTTGCAGTTATCCAATTTAAAGAGTTTCACTTTAGCAGAGTTGAAGACGGCCACCAGAAATTTCCGACCAGATAGTGTGTTAGGAGAAGGTGGCTTTGGATCAGTGTACAAAGGGTGGATCGATGAGCACACTCTGATCCCTGCCAAACCCGGGACTGGCATGGTTATTGCTGTCAAGAGACTTAATCAAGATGGTTTACAAGGTCACAAGGAGTGGTTGGTGAGTTCCAATATTTGTCTGCTTTTGCTTTTTAGTAGAGGAAAAAAAAAACAGAAAGTGCAAGAACTAGCAATAATTATAATAATGGTTCCAAAAACTACGAAGCCTGTCACACCAGTAAACGAGTTCCTTTGTTTTTCTTGTTTGTATTGCAGGCGGAAGTGAATTACCTTGGACAGCTTTCTCATCCTCATCTCGTGAAATTAATTGGTTATTGCCTGGAAGATGAACATCGTCTTTTGGTCTATGAATTCATGCCTCGAGGCAGCCTGGAGAACCATTTGTTCAGAAGTAAGGTCTCGGCGTCCCATATTTTGCAATGCGTGAATTCAAAGAGTTGTGTTCTGACCTCAACGGTATATCTTGCGGCAATTTGTAACAGGAGGTTCATATTTCCAGCCTCTCTCCTGGAGCCTCCGGATGAAGGTTGCTCTTGGTGCTGCCAAAGGCCTCGCGTTTCTTCACAGCAGCAACATAAAAGTGATATACCGGGATTTCAAGACTTCGAATGTCCTACTAGATTCAGTATGTGGCCTTCTACTTCTTCTATTGCTATTCTCAGTTAACAGAATCAATGTTCATTCATTCATTTATTTGAAAGTTAAACCCCGGGTGAATTGATGACAGAAACATAATGCAAAACTCTCTGATTTCGGGCTGGCAAAAGATGGACCAACGGGCGACAGGAGTCACGTCTCCACCAGGGTCATGGGAACCTATGGATATGCAGCTCCTGAATATCTAGCCACAGGTAACAATATGCTTGGATCATGTCCTCCTCATGCATGTCATAATAACCAAAAGGTTCTTTTATAATTTAGGCCACCTCACAGCCAAGAGCGATGTGTATAGTTTTGGAGTTGTGCTGCTGGAAATGTTATCGGGGCGACGAGCTGTTGATAAGAACAGGCCATGTGGTCAGCACAATTTGGTGGAATGGGCTAAGCCATGTCTGGCAAACAAACGAAAGATCTTTCGCATTATGGACTGTCGTCTAGAAGGTCAGTATTCAATCGATGAGGCTCATAAGACAGCAATGCTGGCGCTGCGGTGCCTCTCCGGCGAGCCCAAAATAAGGCCTGACATGGATGAGGTTGTCAAAGCTCTGGAGCAGCTCCAAGTCTCCGCCGATGAAAATGGAACCCGTCACAACCCTCGGCCTCGTGGCCGCAGAAGAAGCGCCGATGACTTTAACGGTCGGAGGGCTTATCCCAGGCCCTCTGCTTCTCCCCTCTACGCTTGACAGCACAATCTTGTTCCTCAGCAAACTGTCATACATGTTTTGGTGACCGTCTATTTAGATTGTACATAATCTTATATTCAGCTGGTAGACATTCTGTTTGAGATCGGCATATGTATCCTGCATCCTATCATGTGTTTGTTAACAGTTAACCATTACAAAAATAGTTGGGAAAGCAGCCAGAATGTAACGCATTTGCTTTTGTATGATCAAGATTGTTTTTTTTTTCTTCGGCCTATAAATGATATTTTGGGAGTTTAATAATAATCTTCAAATCCTTATGAGAGGTTTACAGAGCGAAAGCAAAATTAATATTGTGGGGATTAAATCTGACAACCCAGCCGCAAAAGAGGTTCATCTCATGGGTGCTATAACAGTTAGTTGGTTTAGCACAGTCGTGTATTCTCAATTCTCGTTCCGGAACACGGCCCGTGTCCCCACCAGAACACAGAAGAAGAAGAAAGAACAAAATCCAAAGACACAGGCCATTGGATGGATGTGACTGAAGGTCAATGGTCCAACCTAAGATTGGATCATGATAGTACTAATGGTACAAAATTTCTCCACATGTGTGCTAGCATCTCACGCGGCACTCTTTGCCCCCAGAAAAGAGACACCCCACAAAAACGAAAAGAAGAAAGAAAAACTTGCCAATGAAAATTGAGAGAACTCTTGACCCGTGAGTCTTGACTGGGCACGACTCATCGTGATCAGATGCGGGTGCTAACTTGTTTGGTGCGCGTGGTTGTGTGATGGCAGAAATAAGTAGAAGAGAAACTGACCTCTGAGTATCAATAGAAAATCCATATTAATTTCGTTTTAAAAAAGTCACAATAATCATGGACCATGAATGATACAGCCTACTTTCAATTTTGTGCACATCACGGGATCCACGTCCAATTAAAATTTCATGATATGATATTAAACCATCCCCTGTAAATGTCAAATCCATTTGGCATGAAGTTAGTAGAGTCAAATTACACAATTAAATACTTCTTTCAATTCTATTTTAAAAGTTCAGTTTAGCCCTAAATATAATATTATAATATCTCTTGTCTTCTATATTTATTCATTAGTCTTTACATGTTAAGAAGTTTTTGTTCTAATGCATATAATTAATAAAAATAATTTTTTTAAAAATAACACTCATTTATTATAAATAATTAATTCAACTAATTTTTTTAATATTCATAAATTAGTTACCTTATATTAAACATTGAAAGTAGTACTCAATTTAGTGGAGCTGATATGCTCTCCAGATAAAAACATTGCCAGCATGGGTAGACATGTTCACATGTTGTCTCATTTATACAAAAAAGAGGGAACACAAGTGAAAATTTTAGAGAGGCCAAAAATTGAAACCTACGTGTCTGCCTAAAAATGTGTACTCGAGAAAGCCCGATTACCCATAAAAATGAGGCTTGCTTCATGATCTGTACATTAAACTACCAAGAATAAGAAATACAGAATTGGGCAAATGTGTTCATCGAAGCATCTCTGCGTGACATTGTTGATTTCTCATTGACCGGAATTGATGCGACCCCGTAACATTGCCAGGAGCGTAGATGATCGGCTATCATCAAGTTCGTACCAGACCAGGCGCCCAATTTTTCCAATCCAACCTTCTAATGGACTTGTTTCTTAAACTCATCATTTCTCTGAAGTCCACGACCTTCTTCAGATAATTATTCCCTTGTTTAGCCGCCCCAGATTCAGTGTCCTCTTCAGACAACTTCTCTTCTTTTTCTTCTTCACTTACAACAGCTTGAAGAGGGCATTCAAATTGAGAAACTGCGTCGTTAATTATGCCTCCAAGTATTTCGACCACTTCACTCATTTTAGGGCGGTACTTCGGGTGCTTCACAAGACACCTGTTTGCCAGGGCTGCAAGTTTTTGAACTGATTTAATGCAATATTGTCCCTCAAGTCGTGGGTCTACCAGAAGATGGAACTTTCTAGGGTCAGAGACAAAATGTCTCACCCATTCCAAAAGCTTCTGTTCATTTCTCGGTAGGTTTCTCTCAACAGCTCGCCTCCCAGTGATGAGTTCAAAAAGAACCACACCAAAGCTCCAAACATCACTCTTGGCAGTTAACTTACCAGTATGAACATACTCCGGTGCAGCATAACCGATAGTCCCCACAACCTTTGCAAAGAAGAAGGTCCGTTATTCATTCCACATATAGTCTAGCATTATTGTCATGCAGAAGAAAGAAAGGTTTAATCCATCGTTATGATTTCACACAACTAGAAAATTTCATCAATGAAAGGGGTGAAAAAGAGGTACTCTAATATGTTCCAATGAGCTGCCGGAAGGCAAATTATTCCACCATTTACATGCAATTTTGTCAGATTTTGAAAAGGCAATTTTAGAAGCACAATCTTAAGAATTTTCTCCAGAAGATAAACACTTTCTTACAGATGTTGAAACATGGCCAAATCCTTCTGAGGGTCCTTGCCTAGCAAGTCCGAAATCAGAAAGCTTTGCACTTAGGTCCTCATCCAGCAGGACATTGGATGTCTTAAAATCCCGAAAAATAAGCTGCACAAGTCAGAATGGGAATTTCATGTAAGAATGATTTACAAACGAAAGCTGATGCGGCAAGCTACATCCGGGTTAGAAGCCACCCAGAAAACTTGAAAAATACAATCAAGAAGTACAGGAGGACGGTGGTCTAGTCCACACAAACTTTCAAAAAGCAAAGACCACACAGCAAAGTTAAGGAGACAAGTATATAATTTTGATGATTCTGTCGATGGAAAGAAAATAGATCATGTGTCTTTCTGAGACATTTAATGACCGTACACTTATGCATATAAGCTTGAGCATGATATTTGAAGTTGCAATATGGCTACCAAACATGCGAAGTTCAGGAATGCTGTCAACAAAATATTTGGCTCAATAAGAATACTCTCCAAAGCATAAAAACAATCATTACCTGAAAATCCATTTCTTCATGCAGATATGCCAATCCACGGGCGGCATCTTGAGCGATTTTTAATCTAGCTATCCATGTAAGTGCTGATGGAACTCTACCCAAAAGATGATCTTCCAAGCTCTTATTCCGCATGAGCTCATAGACCAGAAGCCGCTGAATTCCCCTTTCATCATCTTCAGCGCAATATCCCACTAACTTCACAAGATTTGGATGCTTAATTACACCCAACAAGTTTACTTCATTGATCCATTCCCTGTGCCCCTGAAGACAAGAAATGCAAGTACATTCAGTATTCTATGAAGATATGGAACTATAAAAACTTAACCTTCTCCACCACAGGTGCATCTTGAGCTTTGTGTTGATAAAACAAATAAATCAGTACTATTTTTTCCAGAAGAAAAATAAATCAGCAATACGTGATTCTCTCTTCATGCGAAGTCAATTCAACCTCCACATAGCTCCGACTCTCTATGGAATTACCCTTCAGAAAATAAACTACAAGCAGCCATGACTGGCAGGTTTTGGCATAAAGAACTGGAAATGGAAATCCATGCAGAGAAAACCCAAACAAAATTACTGGAAAGAAAATTAGATGCGCAGGCTCTGTAGAAGAGAAAGAAAGACGGGGCATGCCTGGGGTCCATTACGGTTCAATTGCTTGATCGCAACATCCATATTGGAAAGACAACCGTCATTTGCATGCTCGTTGGGTACCTTGACAACTCCTTTGTAGACACAACCAAACCCCCCCTCTCCAATCAAGAGGGCTCTGCTGAACCCACGAGTTGCCAATTTGAGCTCAGAGAAGGAAAACACGCGCAGATCATTAGCACGCCTCTGAGACAAGAATTTATGGAACTCAACTGCATCGGAGAAGTCCTTTAATTCAGAATCAAATTCAGACCTCCTCGAGCCCAAGGTAGAAGAAGCAACGCTGAGCGAGCGAGCCCAGGAGAGCTTGGAAACCTTAGAGGTAACCGAGTCATCGTCTTCACGGGGTTCTCCTCCCGCGTTTGAGAAATGGAAGCACTTCATTGCGAAGGGAAGAGAATGGGTCAAGGAATTGAGGGAGGGAGGGAGGAAACCATGGCTAGTATGAGAGAATAAAGAGAGAAGGACGACGGCGAAAAAGAGTGATTATGGATTTGAAAACAAGGCGGCCATTGACGTTACAGAGGAAAGCAAAAGCTCCCCTTTTTCCTTTGTTGTGCATTTGAAAAATTATTTGAAGCAGTCGTTGTAACTGTATAAACAAGTCGCTCCAAGAGTTTGAAAAGATGCATATTCCAAGAATGGGTCAAGATGGCGCTCTGAGACGGTCTGGACTTTCTTTATGTACATCAGGTGGCCCCTCGGCCACAATAAATTTTCGTATTTCCCTGAATTTTTTTTCAGTCACAGTATAATCTGATAAATTCATTCCCGTCCGAATGATTGGTATTAGATATTAATATAAGTTCTTGGTAAACAAAAAAAAAAGATATTAATATAAGTTATATAGCGCATTATTATTTCTCAAGGAAAAATATCTACTGCATTATAAATCTTATCAGAAACCGAAAAAGTATTCCTCAAGTCTGCTCCATATCAGTTGCTTGCTGCCCATTATTTTCGGACAGCAATCTGTGGGTCATACCCTGGCAGCTTCAGCCTGCAAAGTCCTTGAGGAATTTAATATTTGACCTCGTGATATCTAATCATTTTATCTTTGCGAACAGACCTGATAAGACCGTAAGAATTTGGGGAAAAAAAACTTAAAAGGCGTAGTTTTCGATTTGTACGAAAAGAAATTAAGAAAAGAGAATTACATACTTGGACAAAAATTATATTAGGGCGGGTAACCTTTTCTAGAAAATCCGATCAAGTGTGATCATACTGGCATTCGATACTATCAAAACTCGGCAGTCAAAGGTTTTTTTTTTTTTTACTTCGACCAAAAAAAAAAGGAGTGTCAGTTGCGTCTTTTGGATATATTATTTATATTTAAAAATATAGTATTTACCCCATAGTAATTTTTATGTTGTTTATTGCGTCGATGGCCAAAAAACTATTGTTTATTACATTTTTTAAAGAAAATCATAGAAATGAACACCGAACTAACTATTTTATATGTCCTTAGTCTGATTGTTTTATGCGACTTAAGTTTCCACCATCCGAGAAAATTGCGCAAGCTATGCCAGTGTTTATGAAATGAATTTTGAATGCAGCTATAATAATAATAATAATAATAATAATATAATAAATACTATAATAATACTGAATACCAGTACTGAGCCGGTTAATGAATTATCAAAAAAGTTGAGATGTTGAGGTGGAGCATCCATTATACTGGATCGTGATTGGGCTCCTTGCTCCCAGGGGAAACACGCTTTCGTTGAAAGCTATAACCAAGCAACATAATGCGACCATGCATCGCACTCTGATCTCGTTAATTATTGTTTCCGAAGCAACCTCTCAGTATGATAACCAGAGTCATTAGTTGGTCTGGAGCAGGCAGTAGCGGTGATTATCGTAATTTATAGATAAAAACAATAACACGCACGATGTTAATGGATGAACACTTGGCGTCAGAAAATAACAACAATGAACAGGTCGGTATTGAAAGGACTGTAGAGGTTTGGTAGGCGTGTGAGAAGACGGGTATGGTATGGTATGGTATGATTGACCCGGTAGTATACTTGATGATGCGTCCATTCTAAGAATAAACCAGTGAGGTCTAATAAGTGAGTGCCTTCTTTCCTCATCAAGCATTCATTTAGAGACAGACATATAAAGTAAAACGTTAGGTGGAATTAAATTAAAACAGAATAAAGGTTTCATGATTGTTTTGAATTTGAAAGAACTAAAAATAAGAGTTAAAATAAGAGAAAATGATTTTAAAAAAAAGTTGAAAATTACTAAATCTCAAATGAATTTGTAAACAACAGCAAACTTTTCTTAACATCTGGTAATTTTCACTTTTTGTTGTTGTTATTTTTTAACAAAAATGATGGATGGGGATGGAATTGGATTAGGTTTAGGAGGTGATAGCTAGTGAATGAGGCGGTTACACCAAATCTGCGTCGTCAGCTCAGATGGCACGTCCCATTTGTCTTTACAAGCGGATTGCTTATACGGTTATATTTGTCACTGTAGCTTAAACCCCTTTATTTGCTTTATTTTAATTATTATATTAATAATTAATATCGCCCTTTAACAATTCAGACTATTCCCATGACACTGTACCCAGCGTGTGGCAAACATTGGCGTCAAGTTGCAAGGGACAGGACATGTGTGGGCCTCCCCTGACACGTAAGCCGCCAAATCCCCCTCACATTTTCCTTTCCGATCCCCTTTTACGCCGCTTTCGCTATCCCCACCCATGCTCTTCTTCCCCTTCCTTCCTCTAGTTCCTTCCTCCTCCTCTTCACTCTGAAGCCATCGCATTACTTGAGCAACTGTACTTTAATATTTATTTGAACCCCGATTCAAGCAGGCCGAATCAAATAGCTGGGCATTTGAAGAATGCCCTTTGATTATCCTAACAATTAATGTTTACGCATATGTGCTAAATCCTTTTTTTATTTATGTTATTTTTCTTCCACTTTGATGATAACATCAACAACCGTATTGATGCGCAAACACAACATCGTTATTAACTCCACGTAATCCATTTTTTTTTAAAAAATAGTAATTTATATTGAACACAAAAAAAATCAGATCGATTATCTCCCTTAAAAAAAAAAAAAAACCCAAGCACACATTAAGCTGATAGAATACCAAAATGATTAGGGGGAATTAATGGAGGTGGAACCGTAATGGGGAAAACCTGGAGGCGTGTCCACCCAAACCTGATGGACAAAATTGGGGCGAAAGAAGTTGATGTGGACATCAAACTGGTGTCTGAAATGCGCGGGCACGCACGCACTCACGTAATAACCAACACTAGAATTTCTACACCACATTCGACAAAGCCCGGATGATCCACACAATAACTAACGCACCAGATGATCATCACCAGTGGTGACTAACAATTCATTATTAATGCCGCATGCAGGTCACACGCGTGGGCCTGTGCTCCTGGGCCATCTGAAGTTATTGTTACAAAACATCCCTCAACATCATAAAATATTCCCACATGCACCAGCCGGCTGAAGACGAGGGATCAAAATCAAATCCAAGTCATATGAAATAAGTAAAAGATTTATGCTTTATGTCGCGTCAGATTATCACTTGCACACACCCGTGGAACACCGTGCCAGCTCATCCATATCCTCTCCAGATTCTCACGTGGCCCTATAAGCTGTCTCAGCTCAGCAATAGCCCGGTAGCCCTAACCTAACATCCTCCTCTCAGTCTCCCCATCTCTTACGACACCTTATTGCTGAGAGAAGAACGCCTTGAAGCAGAGGATGGTGATGTGTACGATACAGCAGGCAATGGCGCGCGCACTGTATGGGCCACTAGCTGTGTCCAATCAGTGACCCTCATTCATTTCGCTTTCTCGGCTCGCTCCTCCCTCCCTCCCTACTCCGCCGTTGCCAATCTCTTTCACTTCCCAAAACCTTCCAGCACGAAAGCAAAACCACTTCTCTGCATAATTCAGTGACTTCACGAAAACAAAACTCCTTCTCTGTGTAGTTCAGGGACCAGGGGACCACCCATTATCCGTGGTTCTGCCCGGTTGACGATTTCATTTTCATCATTTCGTCTCTTCTTCCCTGCCGTCTCATGAACCCTAGCCACTAGCTGCTAGCCATCTCTTTGGTACAGACTTTCTAGACCCTAAATGATGGGGTGCGATGCAAAGTTATAAAGGATGGTACAAAAGTACACTGACGTGGCAGCTGAGGGAGGTGGATTTCTGTTGCCTCTCAGCTTTTAACAACTAATTGTCAGCTACGCCATTCACCAAAGCAAAGCATACGCACGCCAAAACATGGAAACGCCATAAAATCGCAGCTACGTAATTCCGCTAACACGCTCAACTTTTCACCTATTTACAACTGCGCCACTGCACCGGGTTCATGCCAGACTCAAACAGTCTTAACTAGCTAGTTGCTATTGAACCGTGCAACGAAACTAGATGCTTCATTCATCAACTCATTCAGAATTCCAACCGAGGAATATCACTCCGTCAGCCAGCCCTACATGCACGCAGCTAGCGTATGCACTAACCACTAAGAAACTAAGGAGGCAAAGAAATGTAAAAAGAGGTAGGCATGATAAACAAGCGCCCAAACCCAATCCCAGAACACAAAATAAAAAAAAAAAACTGTAATAGAAACGCACGTTAGAAAGGTTGGCAAACGAGATTTTCATTCTTGATAAAAACCAGAACAAAGCAGTAGGTAGAGTACACAAATAATTGATTAGGGCGGTGCTCTTGTGCATGCGGTGCGTGTACTACAGTGGGGTGCTGCATTCGAAGAAGCTAATGATGTGAGAGAACATTAGATGATGAAGGAAGGAGAGAAGAGAAGAGAGGTGAAATGCATTGTGGGGATGGGGCTGATATTACGCGGAGGGATCGCGAACTTGGAAGAAGCAAGGGTTCTTAACGACGATGTCGTACAAGTGGAAGTGCTTCAAGTTGCGGAAGTTGGAAGGGAGGGAGATGAGGTGGGGGGAGGAGTGAGAGCGGTGGAACTGAACTAGGTGTGGGCTGCGATTCTTGCTGTTATGGTAGCGAGTCCAGCCCAGTTCCAGGAGACGTTGCTCCAGTTCAGAGAATGAGCGTATGACGTCGTTGGTTGGGAGATAGACCAGCACTCTGGGACGAGCACCGGGGGCAGTGGCCGTGCCGGCTCCGGCATGTGGCGGCTCTTTCAGCTCGAAGGATTCTCTGGTTGGGTTGGAGATGAGTCTGGCCACGCCTTTCTTGTCAAACACCCACACTCCCGACATTATCCCCCCGGCCAGATGAACGGGTTGCTCCCACTGCTGCTGATTAATCCCACGTCCTTGTGCCGTTGTGCGTTTGTGTGGGAGGTAAGAATGAGAGGCTTTGATTTATTATGAGGGGGGAAGGAGAGAGATGACGCGTGATGTTTGTATGAGACGAGGGGGTGTCATGTAAGATCCACTGACATGGACGTCTCTGCAAAGTGCATAAGTGGGTAAGAAGCCGTGTAAACAACAGATCATACTTGTGACTCGCTGCGCTATGCAACTTTACCCAATGGTCGCGCATATTAATCGCGTCGGTTCTATCCAACACATTTTAGATTGCATTGCCCATACACTTCCTCTTCCTCAAAATTGAAGTGATCTATGCAACGTTTTAGCAGAATTTACTTGTGTTCTAGTGCATTCTGCAACCGTGCATCTATATCTATGTTTGCCTATTTCATACTTCTTCTTGTCTTTATTAATTTGAAGATGTTAAAAAAATAAATTAAATTAGTTGTTTGTAATAAATATATGTTGTCTTTTCTAAAATATCTTTACTAATCAAGTGTATTGGTTAGAATTACTATTATTATAAAGATTATATTAGAAAAATACATAAATACGAAAGACAAAATAAATTAGGTTCTTATATTTAGGATCAAAATAAAAATCAAATGAGATTTTATATTTAAAAAACAAAAGTAATGCATAATATAATAGTCATTAAGAAAAAAATTTATATGGGTGACCCACATAACTTATTTGATTAATAAGGTGTTTGGATTAACTTTTTAAATATAATGCTCGGGATAAATATATAAACATTTTTTTATCTCAATTTATATAAAAATATTTTTTTAAATTCAGTGTTTTCCGAATTGCCCTGTAATGCAAACTAAAGATCATACTTTAACACGCACACAGCTCACAAATTCTATTAAACAAGCTATCCCTTATGAATATTACTTTAATTTGATTGGACGTATTTAACTCTGATTAGGCGTTGCTTTTAGTTCTTCTTCTAATTTATCTCAATATAAGAGCTTATTTGATTTTTGTTTTGATCTAAAATATAAGATCTCAATCCACTTTATTTCTTATATTTATTCACTTTTTTCTCAATATAGTCCTTATAATAATAGTCGTCGTAGCCAATACATTTAATTAGAAAGAATATTTTAAAAAATACTTCTATGATATCTATTTATTATAAATAACTAATTTTTTTAATTTACTCAAATTAGTCAACTAGCTAATATATATCAAGAAACGGAGGTAGTATTATTTACACTACTCCTTCCCCGCGTGATTTGATTAACTGGGCTTGTGGACTCTCTGAAACTCCATGCAAATTCCATCGTCCCAAATAATTTCATATGATGTTCCATTGTGTCCGGTAAAGCACTAGAAGGCTTACACAGGCTTCAAATCCTGTCATCCTTGCTTCGTCCAGGTCCTTTTGCATCTGTCTTGGTTGATCAATTTAACTCTAATAACGAGACTTTATATGCAGCAGAGCTAATCAAATAAATTAGATTGGATATAATAATAAGTTTATCAATTAATATCTCTGTCATTTCTATGTAATGAGGGACTACAAGCGTTCACAGAAGGGTTAAGCATAGAAGATCAGTGGACTGCCTTAGTTTGTTACTTCCTCCACGCTCGCGCACACAGAGACACGCAGGATCGATCGAGCTTCCTTATGTGTTGATCTCTTTTCTATTCCACTTCCACTGTTCTTCCGTTCTGTTTATTTTCCCTCCCCGGTTGCCTGCGACCGCAAGAGAGAAGGAATCCACTGATGAAAGACAAGGAAGAATCTGAAAAAATAATGTTGGCGCACATTGTGATTTAATATGGCATATAAAAGATGCTGGCGAGTGCTGATTCAGGGACCTGATAACAAGAGTATCTTGCACATCGTTTTGGAAGAGCCGGATGCACTCTAAGCGGGGAATGGGGTTCTCTTTTCGGGGAAGCGCCGAATGAGCAATGGATTGTCAGAATAATATATCTGCGGTCCTTTTCAAGGAAAATATGTAACTAACGTTTTTTCTCTTTTAGTGAATAAATGATTAAATAAATAAGGTCGTGCCTGCAAGAATCTTCAAAGAAAGGAGCCTTTCCGCTTCCCTTCCTTTTCATCTCACACGTCACATCTCAATTCACAAGTGTCATCTGATTAAAGCAGCATGGTTTAATTTCTTTTATTTAAAACTGTTAATTAAATATGAAATTGAGATTTAATTTAAAGATCTGGAACTGCGGTGGAAAAGGTTGGAAAAATTCACATCATAAAATATTTTAAAAAATTCAGATCATACTTTCAAATTTTAAAATATTTAAACAAATGGGTGACATGAAAAGTGGATAGCAAACAGGGGAAATGGGCAGTGGGCAGAGAATGACGTCTTTAAAATCCATTAAAACTGCTGGGCCATAACTTGACAAATACTGGGGGGAGGATGGAAGCAAAACGAAGAGAAAAAAAGCCCGCCGGACACGAAATGAAGGGGAAAAATGCGTGAGATCGGAAAGGAGGAAGAAGGGAAGGAGCTCGGTTTACAGAAGTGATGTGCGCCACTTGATGCGTGACGATGAAATTGGAAGCGAACAAGAAGGCTAGGAAATACTCTCTCAGTTTCTTTTTATAAATAGTCTTAGATTAAAGAATGAGTTAAAATTGATTAAAGACAATAAATATGTAAAAATTAATTTTTTTAAAAAATATCCTTTTTCATTAAGGAGAGAGTACAGGAAAGAGAATAAAAAAATTACTACTACTGTCTAGTATAATAAAGAGAATTGTAATAGAGAAAGATGATTGTTTGAAAAATAAAATAATAAATATATTAAATATTAAAATAATTAATTCATAGGGACAACATAAGAAATTTGCTACAAAATATAAAAAAAACTTATAAATTTTATTTATATTTAAAAATAAAAAGAGAATGATAATTGTTGTTTACAATATTTAAGGGATAATTAATCTCCAACTCCTTATAGTTTCATCTGATTTTTAATGAGGTTCTTATAAAATTTTTTCTTTTTATCAGATCCTTTTACTTTCGTGTATTTTTAATTAGGTCATTCTATTTTTTTTCTTTTTATCAGATCCTTATAGTTTTACTTATTTTTTAATTAGGTGCTTTGTAGTTTTTAAAAAATTATTTATTAACTTTATTCTTTAAAATTAATTTTATTTTTAAATTAATAATTATATAATTAGAAAAAATAATTAATATAATAATTTAGTAATTAATAAATAATCAGAATAATATATACTTAAATATAAATTATTTATAATCATATTTTAATTTTAGAAAAATTTATTATTATAATTTGAATTTTATAATTATAAAAATTTGAATTGAAAATAAATAATATATTTGTTTAACTAAAAATTTAAAAGAATATTAACATAAGATTGTTACAATGATTTATTATTTTTAAAATGTTATTATTTGTAAAATAAAGAATAAAAACTACAAGCACCTAATTAAAAACAAAGTAAAACAATAAGGACCTGATAAAAAGAAAAAAAATTATAAGGACTTGATTAAAAATATGTAAAAGTATAAGGACCTGATAAAAAAAAAAAAATTATAGGAACCTGATTAAAAATCAGTTGAAACTATAAGAATTTACATATTAATTATCCTATAATTTAAAAAAGAAAAAAGGGATGAGTAAGATGGTTAGGCTAGTGGAGTGAGGGAATGGACATAAAATTTTGAAATAGACGGATGGGATTATGGATGTGAATTATATTCCTTTAACGTTTTATTATTTTTCCTGAGAAAAGATGTTGAAAATGGTGTCAAAAGAGAGCATAAGAAAGACAGGACGCAAATCACGAGAAATTGAGGGCATAGTGATTGACAAGGGAGGGCAAAAGTCATACACAAGGCCTGTGAGGCAGGCATGATCTAAAAAGAGAGGAAGGAAAGGGCATCCAAAGTCCCTGCTTTTCTGTGCTGGGCAAGTATCCTAAGACCCTTTCCGCCATCCCACCTTCTCCGCTCTCCACTCGCGACCCTTCACCTTGGCTTTTTTGGATACTGTTGCTCCTAACTGTGGAGCGATGAGGATGGGGTGTTTTCCCAAAGAGGGCAAATGAGGATATTTTCTAGGAATAATATAATATTTGATCTTTTAAATTTGTTTTTATTTTAGTTTTAGTCTATTAAGTTTTAAATTATAAGTTTTGAGTTTTCAACAAGCAAAATAATTCAAGTTTTTATTAGATAATAGAGACTAATATTTAAAAAAGAATTGAAGATTAAAACTATAGTTTACAATTTGAGAAACTAAAATCAAAATAAAAGAACAGTTGAAATATCAAAGTTTGTATTAACTTTTATTTTTTATGTTTTATTTTTTTCTTTTTCTTTTTTTTAAAAAATCCCTCATTCTTACTTTCATGACCGGAAGTTTTCTCATCCCAACCTATCACTTGATACATTCCCTGAACCAAATGATCTCTTGGGAGATTGGATGGAATGGATTCTCAACCCCAGGGTCCAGCCACTTGCTCCGGTCTCGCTTTCAATAGAACTCCAATAGTAGTAGCTGGGAATGCTTACGTGGCGCATTCATTGCTGGGCCCAAACTCACATGCGCGTCGACTTCCTCCAACATACTCTCTTTCGTGAGCTATATCAGGCGACCCCGACCACCCCCCCCCCAAAATATGGGAAAATAAAGCATAAATATCACATAAGAGACGGAAAATAAACCATTTGATTCAAACAGACCAACCGGTCACCATTAACCCCAATACAGTTGCTTACATATATTAATTGAACTATATATAAATATATTATATCGAAATTGTATGAGCCACTAATCAGCCGCGGGCTACCCTTTGATAGCCGCTTCAGCATTCCCTACAATTTACCATAAACAAAGTACAATCAACAAGCGCACTCCAACGACCTTCTCGTATGGAATTACTGTCGTTTTAAACTCGGAAGTTCTTGCCGGTGAAAGTTTGACCGAATTGCCAGTTGGAGGGGACGATGTTCCGAGAGGTGGAAGTGCGCCTGTCGCTGCCCGTGACCCTGAACGACAATGACTGTCCCACCAATACTGCGTTTGACTGCCAATTTTGACCCCAGTTTCGGCTCAGGGGCATCCACTCGGTCCTGGATCCCTTCACGTATGCCCGCACTATATCCCCGGCGCCTGCCACGTTGGAGATTAGCACCAGATTGAAGTAACGAAAGCCGTTGATGGTGAACCTCATTCCTCCCTCCTTTCTGCATGGAACCCTGCGTGCACCCCACGTTCACATATTCCATTAAGAGTGAGTTACTAACACCACTGATCATTAATTGATACTACTCGTACTTAATATCATGGGGGAAGAAGGGAGCACCCCGACTGACAGTCCTACTCGCCAGATTTGGCCCCGCCTAAATTCTTAATAAAACCGGCTAACTAAACTGACGGGGGTTCCTGGTTATAGGCAAAAACAGCCCCATTTGTGTGGTAACTTGGACAATGCAACATGGGTATATTGGTAAAGTAACCTTAAAGCCATAATGAAACTCCAGCCAATACCGAGGCAGCAGCCCCGCTCTACCGTGCCCAAAATGGGACCTGGGTCAAACACACTCTTAGCTCTGTCCACATTAGTATTCCGTTTTCCCACGGACTTACCCTGCCCAAAACTTTTTTATCTCTTCTCATCGAAAAGTACTGATTCGTGAATATTTGCGTTTATTTACTTAAAATAAAACAAAGGGGTTACCTGCGGTAGGCGACGGGGACGATGCCGGCACGGTACTCGGCAATCTTGAGGAACATGGGCATGGCGAGGTCAAAGTGGGGGCGAGGAGGGTTGCACCAGCCGCCATTGTCGTTGGGAAGAGCGTAGTTGGGCGGACAGAAGTTAGTGGCCGTGATGAAGATGGATGGGCTCCCCGAGTGACACCATTGTTTGTCATTTGCGCACTTTATCTCAAAGCACGCTCCGCAGCTCAGCCCATTGTTGAATAATGCGGTGCTCAGCGCCGCCGTGTTCACGCCGTACCCTTGGCTGTAGAGGTTACCGTATCCGCAAGCTCCACCTGCTCAACACCCACAATCTCAAGTGATTAAGCAGAAATGTAAGGCACATTACTAAAGAAAAAGCGTCGATGACAGAGGAGATGCACACCCATGGTGCCGGAAGCATCGGATCCTCCGTAGAAGGTAGCATGAGCACTCTGCCAGGGGCCGCCGGTGTAAACCCCTGGGATTCTGGCCTCGACCGTTAAGGCGAAGGAGATAAGAAATGCAATGAAGACCAGAGGAGCCATAGCCAAGTAACTGCAAGTGAAGCGGGAGAGAGAGATCTGGGGATGAGAGACGACTGGCTATCTGTGGCTTGGGGGAAGAAGAGGGCGGACTACTTATGGAGGAGCCGAGGGGAAGGGCTGCGGGGGCAAATTTTGGAATCTTCAAACTTCTCTTTCAGTTTGTTAAATTAAACAAATTATAAATGTCACCTTCTCTCTCTTTCATTTCCCCGAACTCACACCTCCCACTCTATCCCATGGCGCGTATCCCACACCTTCCATGCGCATCCAATTCAATTCGCCATGTTGAAAGGAACGCCATCCCGTTGGGTGAGTCTGCGCGGGAGCTACATCGCCGTTGGGCGTTTTCGGTTACGCTCTTAAAAGCGAGTGCTCGCGGTGCAGCATCTCTCCACTTTTCTTCGCTCTGCCTCCCCTCGAAGCCAACCCGCAATGGCATAATGGGAATACCGAAAATGTATGCTCCTATCATATGATAAAATAAAAAGGGCAGAAATAAGAGGAGATAATGTTGATGGGGACAAGTAAATGAAACAAATCTCACAGGGCAGCAAGGGACACTCCACATTTCCGCTGGTGCTCGAAACTGTACTTTTATTTCATGGGAAAGTATCGTGGCCCGCGTGGTTTCGAAAAGAAAACAAACCCGAGCGAAAGGAGCAGAGGGTAAAACAATTAAGGAAAAATAGATCATGCGGGTGAGGGTAAAATTTATCCATCAGTGAATATAAATACTTAAAAAGAAAAAGAATTAAAGACATGAACAAAAGAATGGGGAATAATATGAGACACCATGAACACTGAGGGAAGGGGAGCGTGGTGGGTCCCAGCAGCCGTAATCATCGGGCCTTAGAGGGCGGTCCCAAGGTGGTTTCCATGTAAGTGGGCCCCGTTATTAGCCCGACCTTCCCCCTCGAGCCACACCCGCCCAACAAACAGCTACGGCCTTCATGCTCGAGGAAACTTCAAACCTAATCTCTTTTCCCACTTGACCCCCTCACGCTGTTTCCGCTTCTCTTTTGTTGCTCTCCTCCCCATTTTACTAACCGTACCAACTTTTATTTTAAAAACGAGAATCACTGTATAAATATAATCTTAAGAATATAAAAAAAAAAGGATATGTGAAGTGTGTTGCATTATTATTACAAAATGGTGCAACGTGGCTTTCTGCATCTTTAACAAGCCGACAGCAGGAGTGAAGAATGAAGCACAGAATCCACGTCTAGCTGAAAAGAGGACAGAGAGAGAGAGAGAGAGTGAGTATCAGTTTGAGTAGAATGTGAGAGAAAATGTGGAAAGAGAGGAAATTGCAAGGAAAGAAGGAGGGCACTGTAAAGTAGCTAGAGAGGTGAGAGGGAAAGGGGGGGGGTGGTGTGTTGTGAGTTAGGGGGGGAGTGGCTGTTGTGACCGAATCAACCACCATGTGCTTCTTCAGCCACGTCCCCGTCCCTTTCCATTCCCATTCACCATGTGCTTCTTCACCCACGTCCCCGTCTGTATTCGCTTTCACCATCCCTCACCTCATCCATCTCATGTGATGCTGCAGCTTTCGGATTGAGTTAGGAGTCAACCAGGCCGCCTTGTTTTAAATTCAACTCCTTCACTTGATTCCTTCTCATTACTTTAATGTTTGAATTCCCAGATAGCTACTTTATATCATCTGTTGTCTCCACCCTCTGCTAAACATTACTTCATTCCTTCTCATTCTTTAGTGCCATATGACTTCGAATAATTTATATATATGTTTTCAACGCAGAAACTAAAGATTTGGCGACTCTTTCCACACCAACCCTAGCACCGGCGAGGACACAACATGTACTGCACTGTGCCGGTTTCATTCAGTGCCGCTTATTCAGCCCTTGATTGCTGCGACTCATATTCTTATATATATATATATATATATATATATATATATCCAGTGGCATGCTTTTTCTTGAGCCTTGGATCAAACACCTCTTCCGCTTTCATTTTGTTTAAAAAATGGTTTCGCACTTTCTATTCATTCAACCAAACTGCTCTGCATCTTGCATTCCCTTTAACCTTTTTAAACATTAAAAATATAAATGGATTAACTGACTATACGAACTATATCCCATCACATACATGAGAGTGTATGTGAGAGCGGCTGGCCGTAGAAGAACCATATCCGTCACATGCCCTGTCACAAAAAAGCAGTCGTGAGATTGCATGTGGGTGATAAGTGATGGCCAAGATAAACACAAAGCAGCGGCATGTGAGCAGCAATATCCTTTGGCAACATCAACTGGGTGACATGCCCCACCATATATTTTGTTTTCCAATTCATCCAGTCCCATCCTTTTCTGTGATCTTGCGTCCGTCTGTTTTTTCTTCACATAAAAATCCATTCAATAAAGCCTTGAATGCTCCTTGTTTGTCAAATTCTGAGAGCGTGGGGCCCACCCACATCCACGCTAACATAAATTCTTTCAAGGGAGAGAAATAGAAACACAGCCTGGTGCGTGCTCTGTTCTGGCTATTGTTCAGTATGCGGTGGAGTGATCAGCAGTTGAATATAACCTGAAATACAGAGCTCGTACGAGACGGCATTTTGAGATTGCTGAAGCTTTCGAATGCAGGGTTCTAAATTAGACAATGGTTAATTTTCTGAAACAGGGTCCTTCATTTGGGAATGGCTGGAGTTCTGGCAAAGATAAAAGCACATAGTCGAGGGACAAGCTTGTCAGGCAAAACGGCAAACTCATTACTCTCTTCAGTCTAAAGTCTAAACCCAATAAAAAAAAAGGGAAGAGAAAAAGAAGAACAACGCATGCTTGTAATCGTGGATCATGAATTTCAAATACATACATATATATATGTATATATGCGAAACCATACCCAACATAACATTTGGCAATGCCTCTGGGATTCGTTCAGATAATTCCGGAATGGGTGTGAGTTGAAAAGATCATTGCTGCCAAGGTTTACCCTGGAAGAGTAAGCACTCGTAATCATAACTTTCACCCAAAGTTGGCAAGGCTGAATAATGTTCATTAATGTGTGAGCATTTAGTTCCATGTATGCTGTTCTATATTAAGATCAAAGCGAGGCCATCTGAAATCTCACTCATTTATTGGGCTACTGTGCCCAACCAATGTCTACCTAATAATTTTGCAGAGAGTTAATATATTGGTTCGTGAATTCCTAGCTATAAGACTCGTTTAGAATAGCTTATAAGTAGCTTATAAACTACTTTTTAATAGTGATTTACGGAATACGAGACAAGTATACAAGAGGGGTTTTATCTCGACTCACATAAAACATGCTTATAAGAGATTTTCACTGCTCTGCCAAATGGGGCTACATGTGGTAACAAATAAACGACCTGAAATGGCAGGCTTCTGATTGAAGGAATGGGAGCCGGAACGTATTTGTGATTCTATGACCAAGGCAACTCCAACTCAACCATTATTGCGAAAAACAGTGTCAGTAAGATTTTGCAGATTTTGCACCTCACTTTAGTGGTACCCAAAAAAAAAAGAAAAAAGTGAAGCATCAAATGCTGAATTGCTGTATCTTGAGATTATGAGGATGCCGTGGAATAGATGCAATATAGGCAGCATGCAGCATTATATTCTTCCTTCTTTGGACCATTATGCCATATCATGGATCCTATTTCATCGGCATTTTGCATCCCAACTTCCCGACAGAGTTTTATCATTATAATTCAGCCTTGAGAGAAAGGGGAAATTCAGTGTATCAAAAAAAAAAAAAAAGAAAGGGGAAATTCAAAAAGGGGGAAAAAAAAGAGATAAAGAAAAACGTTACCCTCAAGCAAGCAAATTGCTGCCACATGTCTCGAAACACTTTCGTGTTTTGTAATGCGATAGCAGCATCATCACTTTCTCTTTTCCTTTTCTTCTGTTTCTCCTTTTGGGGTGAGGGGAAATGAGGGAAATTTCATTCCTTGTAGCGTTGTTTTTGGACATCCACTGAAGCATATTATGAGGTGCCAACAACTGCAACAACCGAATTAACGTCCTCTTACAAAAGGCATTGGTGGGCCTATAGAATCTGATGAAGCAAAATTAAGAAATGGGAGGTGATATGGCACAGCAGGGTCGTTGGAATTTAGCATATGGGAAGGAGAAAGTATTAAATCAACAAACACTATTAATAGCAGGGTGAAGATTAGGTTTACATGGGCAGAAGGGTTGCTGAATACTGTTGTTGCAGGGAGATGAATGGTTGGAGACAAGCACAGGTAAATCACTGCAAAACAGGTGGGCTTTTGATGTAGAAATCTGATTACTGACAGCGCTCATGCCCACAGGTTCTATCTCTTCAGCCAGCTATTGACAAATACATAACATGAGAATGACTTGCCTACTCGGTGCCTATGATTCCCCCGCGCATTCAAATTAAAGAGAAAATCACTTTACTTTCTCCTGAAGACATCAGAAGGCACTACCCCTACATGGCATAATTAAAATATTTTAATCCCTCTCTCCCTCTGTATATTCTATTTGTTCTACTGTTTTAAGAGTTTAAATGTTAAATTAAGCAAAACTGCCTTGATCCTAGAGGTATTAAAATAAGAAGCGCCAACGTGCCATGGTTGAAAAAAATTACATAAAGCCAACGATTCAGATTTTACTGCGTGGAACGTAAAATGGGCTGGAGTGGTGTGAAAGGAAGTGAGAGAGACAACCTACTTCATTGGTTAAAAATTAAAACTTCAATTATAGAATTACAAATCATGGGCTGCTTTTTTCGTTCTGCTTAATAGAAGTTTGGGTGCAATTTCACTCATTATTGATTAGATGTTACGATGTTATGAGGTGATATTCTACCAACAGTTGATGGCTAACATGCTCCAAACACCTTTTCCCACTACAATGCCCAAATCATCCTTCCAATCATCCCTTCATTTCAGCATATATAAGTCTCAATAAGCATATCTCGTGTTCCACGAGCCACCAAAATCTTGAGGGCTACCATGTAATAACTTGGAATGCATATTCAAGTGATGCCTTCCTAAACCTCAAAAGACTACACGGCGACTACGACACACTCGGCTTTCCCCCAACCACGGACGGAAACTAGTCTGCGCCTCTTGCGTCTCATAGTTACATTTCAGAAATGAATTTTGAATCAAAGTTAGTTAATTTTCATGTCGACTCAGTTTTGCAGCTTTTGAAAATCGGCTATAAGATGGTGAAAGCTCTGCTTTACTTCGCCAGACTAAATCCTCCTCTAAATAAAATATAGATTCGATTACTACAGTCACAGAAATAATACGCTTCCTCCCTTGCGGCCTTGCACCGCCTCCCTTTTCCCCACCATACAAAAAAAAGAAAAGAAAAGGAGAGAACAAAAAGAAAAGAAAAGGCATCCATATTAGTCGTAGTTTTACACAAAGAACTGAACTGTACAACCTTCGCAACAAAGAATCTAAAGCAATGACCCTTGCTTTAAGAAATCCTTTTGGCAGCAATTCCTATATGTAAAAGTTCTTTTCGCCTTTTCAACCTAATACAACTCTCACTCTGCACCTTCCTGGTATAAGGCAATGCTTCCACATAGAAATCACAACCAAGAGGCGACAGTGTCAACAAGAAGACTACACTTATGATGGTGATAAACTGATAATAACAATCACCATTGCTAAAATAGGGAAATATCTCTGCCCAAGCAAGAAGAAATCGGATGCAGGTTGAATGAAATTGCACCAAGAAGTGTCTGGAATCAGATAAATCTCCCGAATGCATCTGTCAGCTGCAAAGTTGAGAACAAAGCTGTTGAACTTGGGAAGGACTACCACTTGACAGCGGATAAATGTGACTTCTTCCATTGCTCAAGCATGTCATGTTAAGTTGATTTCCCATTTGGGTTGACTGCATCATTACGCCAAGATCATTACTGTGATAGGTAAAGAAAATAACTGCATAACAGTCTCCTCAAACGTTTGATATTGGACCTCATTAAATCATCTATTGATTTTGCTATGGAAAATTATAGGGAGAATTACAATCAGGTCCCCAACAAAGGATTTAATTATTTTGAAGTCTATTGATAAATGAAGAGTAAAAACAATGACAAGTTTCAGAATAGAAAATAACAATATGTTTAGGCTGGTCACTTATCATTGAAACTTTTTAGTAATTAAATTTCTTCTTTGGGACCTGTTGGTAATTCTCCCAAAATTATACGCAGGCCACCAAACTAGATTTTCAGGCCTAGACTATCGATCAAACTATTGGGAACAGTATAATATCGTGTTACCTTACGTTATGAAGACCAAACTATTAATCGAAGGGGAAAAGACTGGAGAGGACACAAGTATAATTATCTCTTTTATTTTTTTTCTCAATAGAAGGATAGAAGTATACTTTAAAATCTATTTGCTTTGCACTCGATCAAACCACCAACACGTCTAACGTTAGAGCTCACAACTCTAGGGAGCTGCAGTAATGGAACGTAGACAAGAAAACAGCAGCAACATCACTAACCTCACAGTACACTTGTTGAGATTTGCAGCTCCATTTTGAGGTGGGGACGCAACTCATATAGTGACACCATGAGCAGTAGTCGTTCAGATTAACCCCTCGAAGGAGCAGAACCAGCCCAGTTATCAATCTGCCAAAATTATTCAACTTTCAGATTTGTGAGTCTTGATATAACGATGCAAGGCATTGGGACACAATATGTTTGACGTGGTTTAAGATATTTAGTCTTACAAACAATAATTTTAAGATCCATTCACATTTTAACATGAATCAATAATCTTGCTCCAGAGGAACATGTATGAGCAATCTCCAGCAATGAAATTAGCGGCATTTTTCTTTTGGATAAAATAAAGAGGGCCACAAAAACAGGGAAAGGAAATGCATAAAAAGAGAGTAAGGGCAAGGAATGATATAAGAAAAAAAAGGACAAGGAGTCATTGTAAAATAGAAAGAAAAGCTTTGAAAGAAGAAAAGTACTCATAAGCAGAAACCCACACAACAACTATAAAACAACTTGTCCCATTCAAATTTCTTTCATGTTAGATCATTACAGTATATAAAACAAGCATTCGTAGGTCCCACTCATGAGCAAAGAAAAGGAAAAGAATGAGAACTCACCCAGAAGTCAGTAGTATGAAAGCGATGACCCACAGCACATACTGATAAGGTTTGTGTTTAGAATTCAGAAAAGGGGCAGCATCGGCAGAACGAGATCGATTAACCCACTTAAACTGGGGGCGAATCAAAAAGACAAATCCAAGAAGAAAACCGGAGATAAAACCTCCAATATGAGCAAAATTATCCACATGGGGAAGGAGTCCAACAGCTAAATTGATTATAATGATGACAATAAGAGTTGACAACGCTGCACACTGCAAAACCAGACAGGGAAAGGCCAAAATACTATAAACTACTGTGGCGCATCGGCAGAGAAGATTATTTATCAGTGATAACCGTAAAATTTCACACATCTTCGTTCACCTTATTAGCATAGATCGTCCAATTTGTTAAAAGCTCTGATAGCATGCCTCCCAGTAAGCCAAATAATGCACCCGAAGCACCAACAGAGATACCTGATTGTATGAATAAAGCAGACAACAAACTTCCTCCAAAACCAGATATTAAATACAGCAATCCAATTCGAACTGCAAAAGAAAAATCATAAATTACAAACTGAAATTGTGAAGCAGAATTTTTATTTATTAGTTAGCTCTGATCATACATTTCTGCTGTGCTCTTACACAGCATTCACGTAACATATAGAAATTGAAACTTCAGTAAATATCAGAGACAATTCAAGCATGGAATACACATGGCAGAGTACCAAAATCATACCAAACCCAAATTCTTGCTCAAGCCGGATTCCAATAAAGAGAAGACTCAACATGTTGGCAAGCACATGGATAACGCCAGCATGCAACCACATACAAGAGATCAGGCGCCAGGCTTGGTGTCTACGAACCACTTTGTCCACTTCTAGAGCACCCATCTTTTCTAACCTGGGGAACACATGGATTTGAGTAGGACATTAAACAAGTCTAACAGATAAGGTTGCAAAGCCGTAAATCCAATTTACTATGCACATTTTAAAATGACTGACACAAAACTGCCATGAATTCTGAATTTTTAAACAAGTACATGTTTTGAAAGAATGGTCTTCACCATAAGAAAATAATGGGCATTTGTAATATAATAATACTATACCATCCTAGAAATACCGAGCTAACTGAAAGCTGAAAACTAAAGCAAAGCAGATATAGCCTAATAGTGGAAATAGATCATCCCACTTTGAGCAAATATATGATAGCATTGGTCCTCGGCAGATTCTACACCATGAAACCTCAAACGGTCCAAATCACCGCCAAGTTGGAGAACTTTGGATCATGTATTTGACCCTTGATAATAACCTTCATCGGTGGGAATGTCGTTTTTCTTTACAACATCAAATGCAAGCTAAGGGAGAAATAAAACTCACGTTGATGAAGAAGGACCAAAAAGAGGATTCTCTTTGAGGGGCTGAAACGAGAATCTGCCCAGAAAACTAGGAAAGCAAGAATCGCCCACATAATGCTTGGGACAATTGTTTACGTACATAGTGACAATGAATATGGCGATATTGGCGGCCACAAAGCATGGTACCAGCCATGGGAACCACTTCTTGAACGGCCTGGAGTCCCGGACGCTAGGATCAACCGGCAACGGAGAGACCCTTCGCGACGCCGGCGGGGGAGTGAGTGCACCAGCTGGGTGGACTATGCTGTCACCACGCCGTGGATTAACCTTAATCTCAACACGGTCAGGAGATGGGTCCCGTCCCGTCATCGTCCGTTTAATAACAAAGACGAAAAATTCAGCCCCAAAGATTTCAACACATAATTCAGAATATGGTACGATCAATGTAGCTTCGGGAATCCAACGATGGGATAAAAAATAGGAAGGTTTCCACCCCCAAGTTCAAATAAAGCGCGTTTGGTTCCAAACAAACGGAGAAAAACTTGAACAGAATAACAGGGATGGATGAGCAGAAGGAAGGGTCAGTGCTCGATTTTCAGACTGAAAATGTGGCTCACAGCTGATTAGCTGGGTTTAGAGGGGAATTGTTTACCAACTGTGACGGCAAAGGCTGGTTGGTAAATTTGGTTTGTTTCTCGATTATGTTGATTTTTCATTTAACATTTTTAGCCATTGGCTTTATTTCCTTTGCCGCGTCCATGGATACGAACAACAGGGCTACGAAAACAGTTGCGGCTTCTCAATACGCAGTGAATTTTTTTTTAATCACAAAGATAAACACTAATTCCACGTACAGAGAGATTTCGGGGGTCCAAAACCTAGGTTTCAGAAGCACTTTTCCGCAAAACGAGATAACCTCCTCCACATATTTACTTCGTAATCCATAAAAGCACTTCTGAAACCATGGTTTGGTTCTATCCCACCCCCTTCATCCTACAAAATCGCAAGTCCATTGACTTTTGTTCCCCCCTTTTTTTTTGTGGGGGCCGGATGATTTTTTTGACCTCGACAAATTTTTATACCGGTAGTTTGCACTTTGCAGCGCATGCCAGTTCTTTCTAATTATTCTTCAAATTGAAAATAAATCTTTTAATATATTATACTAAATTATATACTTTATAGTTTATGAATATTATATCTATCACTAAATTTTATAATTTATAATGATTTAGATACACAGGCACATTTATCGTAATAATTTTTGCAGTAATTTTAAACTTGTCATAGAGTCCACATTTAAAATACAAAAATGCAAGGTGCATTGGATAGCAAAATCATTAGTACTCCCTCTGTTTACAATTATAAGGTACTATCTCCAGTCCTTAATATAAAATCCTGTTTGACTTTTATTTTGATCCTAAATATAAGACCCTAATCCACTTTATCTCTTATATTTACTCAATTTTTTTCAAGATAGTCCTTCTAATAATTATAGTTCTAGTTAATACACTTGATTAACAAGGATATTTTAGGAAAGATAACATCTATTTAGAACAGATAATTAACTCAACTTACTTCCTTAATCTCCTCAAATTAGTCAACTGGCTCTTATAATTAGGACCGGAGGTAGTATATTTTGTTATAAGTTTAATGTCCAATTTATAAGGTATTTAGTGAAATGTTGAATACTAGTATGTTTATCTAGAAGATATCCCTGACCAACATCCATTAACTGGGAAAATGGGAAAGCAGTGGGAAGCAATTCCAGGATTGGCTTGCAAGCAAAACCTGCTTCCGTACATTCTCATTCTTTGCTTGCTCGCTTCACATTCATTTTACAAACTCCGCCACCTCCTTCCCTTTGTTGGAGAGCCACATTAGCACTAGCGTCATCTAATTCAACAGACCTTTTTTTTTTTTTTTTGCTCCTCTTATCATCATGAATATTTTTGTATTATCAGTTTAATTCGTATTTATGTGTATCTAGACGTCTCGCACAACGCTCAGCCTAGCGTTTGTAGTCCAACGGTTAGGATAATTGCCTTCCAAGCAATAGACCCGGGTTCGACTCCCGGCAAACGCAACCCTGTCTAGCTTTTGTCATTGTCATGCCCTTGCTCCTCATCGCTCCCATCGCCAAGTTCACATTTGCGCTTTTCCTCGCCGTCTAAGGATCTTCACTTTTTGAGCCACTGATGCAAAGCTGCGGAGCTATGGGCCGCGGCCCTAAACAATGAGAAAGGAGAGTGGGCCTGAGTAGGGATGTCCAGCCCAGCTAGAAGCTCCCTAATCCTACGTCCCCACTGGCCCACGCGCCTCGAGAGAAGCGTGCGTTCCGTTGACCATTAAAGTTCAACACTCACCCGATTGAGGACTCGTAACGGAGCATAACCCGAAAACCGCCACCTTTCATTCGCGCAATTTTCTCAAATCATAGATCATACCCACTCTCTTAATTGTTTCACTTTCCCATACATGTATTGATCTTCGTCAAGGCTTCACTGTCTCTCTCTTTCCACAGTTTAATTTGCTTCTCTTGGGCAGCGTCTGGGAACCATTGCCTTTTTATATCGGTTTTGATTGTCTGCAGTTCCCTTGATCCTTGAATTAGGGTTCGTTCCGAGATGGGTAGCCCCGAGAAGAATGAAAATAAGGGCTTTTTCGCTTCAATGAGTTCTAGCCTTTCCATTTTCAGCAATGCTATGCACCGATCTGTCAATGGGTACTCCTCTGTTCTTTTCTGGGATAAAAGAACTTCGAATGATTATACGCAATTCCGTCACTATTCTCTGGCTGGAGGTCCCATTGGTATCACCTGTTGTTCGTGTGATGTTGAAAAGATTTTGAATTTGAGTGGAAGATTTTGGATAGGAGCTGATATTAGGCTCTTAATAATTACTTGAAGCTGGATATAGGGTAACCTTTAATCTAGGTGTAGGATTGCTCCCATGTTTCAACTTGCACTGGGATTGCAATCTGTAGGCGGTTCATCTTCTTCTGTTGCGTATCTAAGTGAAATTGTCGGGGACCATATTGAAGCTTCAAGTAGATTAAAATCTAAATGTATCATTCAGTTATAGTTACCGTAAAGGCAAGTTGATATTGCCATGTAAGTATTTTTCTTTTAACAAGAAAATGACATGTTAATAATTACAAATATCTCCGACGAGCTAGGTATTTTTAAAATGATTGAAATGACTGCAAGTGAAGATTTCTTTATGCGTCTTAATGCCTCGCCTCCGGGTTTGTGTTTCCTAACTCATAGTTCCCATTCTAAGTTCTAATATATCTCTCTCTCTCTCTCTGTACAATGCTTGTATGCTGACTCGTGCATATGTAAATGGATTATGAACATCCTATGTTAAATCCTTCCTGCATTTACCCTACAACATTGTGTTCACTGGGGGAACGACTAATAAATGTTTGAACTGGAAAAGTAATAGCCATGCTTTAGCTAAATAGAAATTGTGAATTGCTGTCATTCACAAGAACGCCAGTGGAAGGCTTATACCAATATTTTGGTTCACTGACATCATTCCATGAAGTTCTCATCCATTTTCCTTCAGTCTTTTATATCTTACAGTGCCTCTCGCCAGTTTCCTCAGCATGAAATCTTCTGATTTGGACAAGAATGTTATAAGCTGATTTGCTTACGTATACGTTTCTCCTTTGATCATAGGCTGTTAGGATATGAAGGGGTTGAAGTGATAAATCCTGAGGGAGGTAAAGATGATGCGGAAGAGGAAGCTCAGAGGGGAAGATGGAGAAAAGAGGTGCTTAATTTGCTTGTCTGTTTGTGGATATCTTTGGGAAAAAAAGGCATTTTCTTTCTTAGTTTTTTATTTTAATTGTTGCGTTATTCCCCACTCCCTGTTTTGAACCATTGAACATCTGATACGTAATTTATCTTTAATTCACTCTTCGTCATCCTTCAAGACATTTAGTCATATTTTGTCGAATGGTGAGCATGAGAATGCTGCATTTGCTATTATTGTATTTTTGTTTTTGTCTTTGTCACATGCATATTGGGTTAACTCATACGCGCTGTCAGTCTGAACAATGTTACCCCTTATTGTGTGAAGGAAAGAGAGAGTTACTGGAAGATGATGCACAAATATATAGGGTCAGACGTAACATCGATGGTGACTCTTCCTGTTATTATTTTTGAGCCCATGACCATGCTTCAGAAGATGGCGGAGGTCTGTCTAACTTTCATATCTAATATCTATATCTATATATATATATATATATATATATATATAGGTATTAATGTTTACATTTTTAATGCTGCATTCTATGTCTTCTCACTTGATTGAGTTTTGAACTGGTTGAACTAGTTGATGGAGTACTCCTACTTGCTGGATCGGGCAGATGAATGTGAGGATCCTTACATGCGATTGGTGTATGCCTGTGAGTTCAATTTGCTCCTTATCTGAATCTTTTTTTAATTTTTTGTCTCAATCCTTCCATTCGATTGAATTGAATAGTTATCTTAGGTTGAGCAATGGGCAAAGTTTAAGATGGAGTGAAGGGTAAAAGGGACGCAATATAAAACCATCCAATAATTGTCATTAAAAATTTGCATTATTGACTCAGATATTTTTGGCTAAACCTTGGTGTAGTAGTTATTATTCCTGAATTTCATTGAATTATTTATGACGCTTATCCCTTTATTTTCTGATATCTAATAATTATCACAGCATCGTGGGCTGTATCTGTGTACTTTGCATATCAACGAACCTGGAAGCCTTTTAATCCCATTCTAGGAGAGACTTATGAAATGGCTAACCATGGTGGAATTACATTTCTCGCAGAACAGGTATTTTTATTGAGTATGTGATTCTAATTAAACTCTTCCACTTTACAATACTTGTTTCCTAAGTAACGCATGTGAGGATTTGGTAGAATTTCTTGCCTCCTTTAATATTTTATTTCTTCTGAACTAGAATACGGGTCCTGTGCTTTGCACAGATTATGAGGTGAACCATGATGTTTATGATGTTTATGGCTTATGAATAGGGTGACTTTGTATGAATTTTATATTATATGTAAATATATATTTTATTGTGTATTTAGACTTCTTCTTTTTGGTAAATTCAGGTAAGCCACCATCCCCCAATGAGCGCTGGGCATGCAGAGAATGAGCATTTTACATATGATGTGACCTCAAAGTTAAAAACCAAGTTTTTGGGAAACTCTGTTGATGTTTACCCTGTTGGAAGGTATTCTGTATGCTCTGGCCTTTTTTTTGGGTCAATTACCTCTGTTTTTTCATTGTATCCTTGAGGCCGCTTATGTTGTTGTTCTATTGCTTTTTTCATTGCCACATTGGCATGCCACTATCTGACTTAAAGATTTGCTTCCCATCCATATTCTTAAAGGCTAATTTCTTTTAAATTTAATGGGTAGGGTGGTGTCTATTCTTGGTTTATTTCCATGTTGGTTTCAATCTAAATATAATGCCTTATGAATTCTAGCCATCTATCTAGGAGATCAACATTTTCTGTTTCGCAAAGAAACTTCATAAATGGTTTTTATCGTGCTCACTCTGTATACTATTCTGGTTAGTTTACAAGTTTTGTATTAATTTGCCCTCCTCTGTTCTCAGTAGAATTCTTGAGATCATTATTGTTGTTTTGTTGTCATTTTCTAGCTGGGAGTGGGGAGTAATTATATGCACTTAATGAAAAAGAAAATTATATGCGGTGCCTTTGTTGATCATGACCTGCAGAACCCGTGTGACCCTCAAGAGGAGTGGTGTAGTTCTAGATTTGGTTCCACCTCCTACAAAGGTAAACAACCTAATATTTGGCCGGACTTGGGTCGATTCACCTGGAGAAATGATAATGACAAATTTGACAACTGGAGACAAAGTTGTGCTGTACTTTCAACCATGTGGATGGTTTGGGTATGTAACTTCAATCTTTTAGCATTATTTTCAAAACCATCATATGCACCTCTATGAGGTTTGTACTATTGCTATGCGGGGTTATTTTTCACTGTTATTATCTTCTGGACTTTGATTTCTGATGAAACCAATTTAGTGGATTGCAGTATTTCCTTGGTTAGTAGTTTTGATCAATCAATGATTTAGCATTGTGTGCATTTTGAAACTGAGTTGTATAAATAGAATTTGGTCACTGTGGTGTTGTACAATTATTTCCTATTCATCTATGTTTTATTTATATTTTACTTCATCTCTGTCCATTCGGTTCATCTATAAACATTTTTAGTTATGGTTTTCTTGTTATATACCTTCATTATATTCCTGAATATGCTTTGCATGGTTTATGATGGTAGCTTACTGAAACTTGCTTATGCCACAGAGCTGGTCGCTATGAAGTGGACGGATATGTTTATAATTCTTCAGAAGAGCCTAAAATATTGATGACAGGGAAGTGGAATGAATCGTTGAGTTATCAACCTTGTGATTTGGATGGAGAGCCTCTTCCAAATACAGAACTGCAAGAGGTTAGTTTCTTTCAACCTTCAGAGTGATTACATGGAATAGTCAACTGTTGGATCACATGTTGCAAATACAACCATTGTTGCTGTTGTTTTGTTCACTGTTTGATGTCAACGTGACTCCATTCTGGCACAGTTGGTAGGATAGAGTCGTTTAGAGACTGTCAGAGATGGCCAAAACCATTTTCTATTTTCCAATGCGCAATTGTTGCAGGATAAGTATCATGGGAAGAGAAAAATTTGTTTCCTTATGTTTTTTCATCCTTCCATTCCTGCAAGTGGTATAGCAAAGCACTTCAATTATTTTTTTAAAAATAGGAATGGAATGGGCACGAATCAGTTCAAAATTTTTCTTAACAAGATATAGAATACTTTAAATTGCCTTTTGATGATTTGTAATGCATTGCTGTCCTCTGCATGTGCAAACAACTGATAGCATATTTCGGTGTCAAGACTTTGGTATGGCACTTCATCATAAAAGTGTCCATGCTTTTTTGAGTTCTGCTCTCTTGCTTTAACTGTTTAGTAAGAAAAATTACAAAGTTAACTTATCAACTGCATTGACATTTCTTTCGGATATTCTGCAGGTTTGGCATGTTGCTGATGTTCCACAGAATGATAAATTCCAGTATACCTATTTTGCACACAAAATCAACAGCTTTGACACTGCCCCTCGCAAGTTGTTGGCATCAGACTCTCGTCTGCGCCCAGATAGATATGCGCTTGAGATGGGTGATTTATCCAAAGCTGGGGCAGAAAAAAGCAGGTCCCTTTAGCTTTCTTTCATCTTGCGGCTGAAGAAATGCTAGCACTTGTATGTTTTCTGGTGTATTTATATGTTGTTTGTTTGTTGACAGTTTGGAGGAGAGGCAACGTGCCGAGAAGAGAACTCGAGAGACTGAAGGGCATAACTTTACACCAAGGTGGTTTGATCTAACTGAAGAAGTGACATCTACCCCCTGGGGTGATTTGGAAATCTACAAATATAATGGGAAATACACTGAGCATCGGGTAGCTATAGATGGTTCAGGCAGCTCTGATGATGTTGATGTTAAATCAATAGAATTCAATCCCTGGCAGTATGGTAGTCAAGCCACAAACTGAGGTGGTACCAATTTGTTTTGATTTCTTGAATGTTGCTGTTAGTGCAAGTAACTATAAAGAAGTGGGGAGAATCTGATGTCGCTTATCTTGTGTACATTTTATTCACAGCTCATTATTCTATCTCAAGTGATCCTAGTATCTTGACTGTACATGTGGAACGTCTTTCATGGTGCCTGGTATATATGCGATGGTGTCGAGCTAGAGCTGTTTGTGCCCTTTTTCAATGCATATTTTGAGAATAAAACTTGCAATAACGTCGGGGAATGCAACCCAACAATGCAGATGCATGTTTTCTCACCCGTTCCTCTTATGTAACATTTATCTTTTGGAAAGAACGCCCAAAGCATGGACACACTGCAAACACCAACCGAGGCCTGCCAACATGCCAAACCTTGGTGTTTTGGTGCGCCTCTAACAAGAATGGACGCCGGATTTTTACCTGTGGGCGGGACAGTGGGATAAAACTTATTACAGCCTGCTGCTCAGATTCCATTTATATGTAATATATACACCATTCGAGCTCCCTCGTGTAGTGCTTTATCATCAAATCCTCTCCTTTCCCCCTTAAAAACACGGAATGGATAAAACCGAGCGCGTTCTTGTTTTCTGGTGAGTAACATTAGCACTTTCATTTCTATATTTATGACCCGAAAAAATAACAGAAAGGGCAACTCACATCCGTCTAACAGAAACATTGTCGAGGCAAAAATTCATGACTAATCTTGTCATCAGGACTTTCGCACATTTTCAAGCCTCATATTAAGTTGTTCATATCTTCTCAAATGTAATCAGTGTAGGTTTCACGTGTTTTCCTATTTCGTTGGTGGTGCGTATCTGCTCCCTTTCTAATAATTGTTTCTCAACTTTCCTTTGTCTTCCTACGCAACGCTTATCCCATGCTTTTTTTCTACCGGATATCGTTTTTAGCCCAAAGGGACCTATTATTTTCTGTGTTCTTTGTCAGTGAAACAGATTATTAACAGTTCAGCTGAAAAAACAAAGTGATCATTAACAGGCACGGGGGAATGGGCCTTCAACTCGTCAGCGTTCAGGACTTCAGGCTCAGTCAAGCTCACGACTTGTCCAAGTCCTAAACAATTTTTCGGTAGTAAAAGGAAAAAGACTTCTGTTTCTGTGAGCAGCCGAGAATAGGCTCAAGTTTTTCATTTTCGCTTACCAGGAACACCACACGCGAATGCTCCTTGATTGCAACAGGTTCCACATGTTCTCAACTTTTCTATTTTATATTTTTGTTTGACATTGCACAAAATTTATCTTAGACTTCAAGACACCTTGGATCCAATCATAAATACCGTATATGTTGAATAATGCATTGCGATGCATGCAAAAATAAATAACTTAACATTATTTAAATGTAATTTTTTCACATGATGGCATTAATTCATTTAAACCGTTCATGTAACTGAACACATACAGTCGGGATGAAATTTGGAGAAAGATAAAAATAGATTAGTTCGTAGAAATGAATTTAAATGAATTATTATTCATAAAATCAGAAGGGAGAAGGGAGAAGGGAGGCGCAGACGAAGGATAGATGACCATCATAGGACAATCATTTGATGACTGGTTTTGGACGGCCCGCGGCAACTGATTAGTCAGTGCTGAATTTTGTTTGTAAGAAAAAGAAAACAAAAGCGGAGGGAAGATGAATAGTAAGAACTAAAGGCCGGGGGGAAAAAGACAAAAGGTGGCACTGGTAGCCAGGGTCAGAGGACGCGGTTTTGACTTGAAATAAAGACAAAAGCAAAACAATATCTATTAGCTAGACGACCTTAGCTAGACCTTTCTTCTAGAGAAACAGATGAAAATTATCCTCTTCCTTTGACTCACTGAAAACTACAGCTTTCCCCAAGGATTCCAGAAATCACATATGTACTTATATCAGGTGTCAACACCCAGAATTATCCGGCAGCAAACCTCATGACTCTCAAAATGTATCCAATCAACTTGGCTCGTGATGGATGGAATTCCAGGAGGAGCCAGTGACTTGTGTTTCCGGAGCTGCTTTAAAATTAAATAAATACCACAAAACTTAAAAATGAGACCTGTTTCTTCCTGTTTGGAGATGAAATTCGACGGAATCTTTTGGAGCAAACAGAGGATGGATGCTCTAACTATTTCCCTGAAAACCAAAGTTGCACGTGCTCCGTGGGAATGCCCGCCACACTTGCGTGGCACTTGAGCTAACTATCTGCATTAACGTTATTCTCTTCCAACCCCCCCCCCCCCGGGCGACAGTGTGAAAGGGAAGTTGCTCTGCTTTCACGCGCAATTCAGGGCCTTATGTTCTCTCAAGGGACCCATCATCGTTGAAACCCCGACTTCCTAGAAAGTGAACCACATAGGTCTATGACATTGTGACCTCCCGTCTTCGTTCCAACAATGCTCTGCTGCTGTCTTATTCCAGAGGACGAGAAATTTATCTCTTCCTCCTCCTCCTGCATTTTTTGGAGTCTACCTCCCTCTGCTGTCAATCACATTCCTTTCAGGTACTTTAATATCCTTCCATTTCCTTTACTTCCTTTATTTTCCCATATGTCCATGAAAATTCATCACTTCCTAGGGTTTATGCCCATCCCCTGATTTCCCCCTTCGAATTTGTTTACCGAAGATAACTCTTTGCCACTTCAGGCTCCGTACCTGTGCTAGTTTTGGACTTTCGTGTTCCTCGGGTCATGAACTGTTAATTGACAGAATTCTTTTCCATTTAGTCTTGGTACAGAGTAGGTGGATTCGGGTAGCATATATTTTTCATGGATTCCGATTGCATCTCCAGTTTCATCCGCGGATGCCAATCCAAACAAACACCTGTTACGCTCAATTATGATCAGTATACTGATCCCTTCAATGGAATTCAGATGCCCGACCCGTCCATGAACTTTGGATCTGTGGATACAAACTTTGCCGGGAATCCTGCTTCTCTGGCTTCCGTTAGTGCGAATGTAGACTTTCCCTTAGACGAGACCGACTTCTCTGGCCCTGTGCTTGGGTACATAAGCCAAATGCTAATGGAAGAGGACATGGGCGACAAGCCCAGCATGTTTCATGACTCCTTGGCTCTTCAGGCGACCGAGGAATCGTTATACGAGGTTATTGGGAAGAAATACTCTTCCAGTTCCTCTGTTCAACATCCTCTTCCCGACTATCACCGTGTGGAGACCTCCGAGGAAAGTGTCGCGGGGAACATCAGTGATCATAGTAGTAGTGGAAGTTATGCAGTTAATGGTACTAACTCTGCTGAATCCCAGTGGAGTAACTTGGACTTCACAGAGTACAAACCTTCTCTACTGCAAGCCACGTTTCCTGTAGATTTCGTTTTCCAGTCTCCTTCAACATCGGCAGCACAACTTTCCACCAACAATATGAGCACCTCCGGGCATACTAGCCATAAATATAATGGGTTCGTCGTGAATTACAATACCTGGACTGGCTTCTCAGATTCTACATTGCTTAGCAAGAACGAGTCTCTGTTTCAATTTGAGAGAGGTGTGGAGGAAGCCAGTAAGTTTTTGCCCAAGGACGATCATTTAATTATTGACGTAGGGTCCAACATCATTTCTCCCCCCTTCGGAAAGACTCTAGAGGCTCTAGTCAAGCCGGAGAGATATGAAATGGAGCACGTATCCGCCGGATCAAGAGGAAGGAAGAATCATGAACGGGAATATGAGATAGATTTAGAGGACAGGAGAAGCAGGAAGCAGCCTGCAATTTACACAGATGAGAGTGAGCTATCGGAATTATTTGATAAGGTGCTTCTTGGCACAGGCTGGGGAAAAGAACCACCTCCCATGTGTATTTGCCATGAAAATTGTAATCATGGAGCAAAGACGAGCGTGCAGAAAAAGGAAGTGCCAAACAAGTCTACTAGTGATGGGAAGAGCCGTGTCAGAAGACAGGGTTATAACAACTACAACGAAGTGGTGGATCTAAGGGCATTGCTTATTCAATGTGCACAGGCAGTATCGTCTGATGATCGTGGGACTGCTTATAATTTATTGCGGCAGATTAGGCAGCATTCTTCCTCGACGGGCAGTGGATCTCAGAGGTTGGCCCACTGCTTTGCAAATGCCCTTGAAGCGCGCTTGGCTGGCACTGGCTCTCAGATTTACACTGCTTTATCCTCCAAAAGAACTTCTGCTGCAGACATGATAAAAGCATACCAAATGTATATTACAGCTTGTCCATTCCGGAAGATTGCCGTGATCTTTGCAAACCACACAATTTTGCATCTCTCCAGTGAGGCAGAAACGCTTCACCTTATAGATTTTGGCATTCGTTATGGCTTCCAATGGCCTCCCTTTATCTTTCGTCTCTCCAAACGAACTGGCGGACCCCCCAAGCTGCGCATTACAGGTATTGATCTCCCACGACCCGGTTTGAGGCCGGCAGAGAGAGTCCAAGAGACAGGCCGGCGCCTTGCGAGGTATTGTGAGCGCTACAATGTTCCGTTTGAGTATAACGCTATTGCACAGAAATGGGAAACCATTAGGCTTGAAGACCTGAAGATAAAGAAAGATGAACTTGTGGTTGTGAGTTGTCTGAAGCGACTTAAGAATCTTCTTGACGAGACCGTCGTGGTGAACAGTCCTAGAGACACCGTTTTAAAGTTAATTAGGAAGGCAAACCCAAGTATGTTTTTGCAGACTATCGTCAACGGGTGCTATAACGCACCATTCTTTGTGACGCGTTTCCGGGAGGCTCTTTTCCATTACTCTTCAATGTTTGATATGCTCGACACAAATGCTGATAGTGAAGATCCAATGAGGTTGATGTTTGAAAAGGAGTTTCTTGGACAAGAGGTAACGAATATCATAGCTTGTGAGGGTTTTGAGAGGACCGAGAGGCCTGAGACTTACAAGCAATGGCAGGTCCGGAACATGAAGGCAGGGTTCAGGCCGCTGCCCTTGGATCGCTATTTCGTCAGTAAATTAAGAGGCAAGTTGAGAGAAGTGTTCCACAGTGACTTCATGCTTGATGAAGACGGCAATTGGATGCTCCAAGGTTGGAAGGGCCGAATTATTTGTGCTTCCTCCTGCTGGTCGCCAGCATAGGATTCCCCCCCCCCCCCCGGCTTTTTAGCAGAGGGTGCCAGCGTAGTCTGATCGACTTTCTCGTAACCAACGCGATCTTGTGATATTAGGTTTTCAAGATCCTCCCTAACACTATTCTGAATCTTCATTTTATATATATATATATATGAATACTCTTGCCTCACAACTTTGTTTCTGTTGAACCATGAGCTGAGTATTGAAAACTTACTTGAATGTACAGTTTTTCTATGTGCATCGTTGATGTGTGTTTCCTCGCTTGTCATTGTATAGACCGTTCCGCGCAAGACACTGATAGTGACAAACTGACATTTACTAGTTTATCTCATTTTCTGAAGTATATAATTCCTCTTTGATGATTTGTCCGCCTAAAATTAAATTTATTTCATGATTTATTGATCACCACGTCTTCAATTTTTGGAGGCAGCATGCTGTGCCAATGTTTTGCCTTTTAGAAGAGGCACTTTTCTTTTGAAAGAAGAGTTGAGTAGAATGAAGGCATTTGCTCAGTCACAGCTGATGTCACCGTAAAATATTTTATGAACCGCGTCGTCTTGGAATGTTCAATACTGTTTGGTGGCAGGTGAGTATATTTTCGTACCAGTCTGCGTGGAATCGTCCAGGTTGTGTTTTTAAGTTTTAAATTGCATTCTATGTCTAAGATTTGACCAACAGGTCTTCGTTTCTGCTCTTAAAGAGAATATATGGGGAAACCAAGCGACCGTTTGCGCCCGTTGGATTGTGAAATATTTTGCTCCGAATGGAAATGAGTAAGAGTGCCAATAGAAATGAAAAGAGATAATTAATCCACAGCTCTTTATAGTTTCAACTAATTTTGAATCAGGTCTTTATAGTTTTTTTTTCTTTTTATCAAATTCTTATACTTTCACATGTTTTTAATTGGGTTCTTGTATTTATTTTTCTTTTTATCAGGTCCTTATAAGTTTATCTTATTTTTAATTAAATCCCTGAATTTTTTATTCTTTATTTTATAAATTCTAATAGTACTATTATATAAACATAAAATAGTATATATTATTTAATATTAGTTTATAAACAATAATATTCTAAAGATATTGAAGTATTATAATGATTTTAATTTTTTCAGCAAAAAAAATTAATTGTTCTAAAAAATTTTCCTGAATTAATTAATTCTATTACTTTTTTATTACATAACTATTAATTTAATTTAATTATTAATATTTTATATTTCAGTATTAATCTATTTAATTAAGCTTATATTTAATTAATAAATAAAAAATTAAAACTACATGGACCTGATTAAAAATTTAGTGAAATTATAAGGACTTAATTAAAAGAAAAATAAATACAAGGACCTAATTAAAAAAAGGTAAAAGTATAAGGACCTAATAAAAAGAAAAAAAACTATAGGGACCTAATTCAAAATTCGTTGAAACTATAAGGACTTGCTGATTAATTAACCCAAACGAAAATGAGGATAAGATTTGATAGAGTTAGATATATATATATATATTTAGCATACCATGAAGAAGAAAGGATATTTTGTATTTGGCTAGAAAATAATATTCCTAGTAGATACTGGAATATCTGTTTTTACTTTTTTTTAAATTATTGGAAAAATAGTTCTCGTCCATTCAATTGAAATAACGTAAAATGTTCAAGTTTAATTATTTTGCCACGACGGGTGGAGAGAAGTAAGAAGGCTTGGCGACCAAGCAATTTCATGTCGACCCTTAAACAAAAGTGATTAATTATGTTATCGAGTTGATACTCTTTCAGCCTCTTTTTTTGGGGGGGGGGGGTGGTTTCTATTCATTGCCCCAGAGGAACTGCATTTTTCTTTTCATTTTTAAAATTTCTTTTCTAATCTTAAATTAAAAGATTAATAATTCAGATGCGATATTTGATAAATTAATTTTTTTATACTGTGAGCAGTCTAGATTGAATTTTTTATTTTATTTATATTTTAATAATATTTTATAAGACATTATTACATCTCAACTATTCTTTTTTTTTTTAATACAAGACTGGAGAAGGGATCATGAGAGAAAAAGCTAAAAAAATTAAATGTATTTTTATATAGGCATATGGCTTTTGCAATGGTGACTGGGGAATCCATCCCAAAGAAAACGATGACGGAAGAAAAATGTATGTAAAACATCAACCTCCCTCAGCGGTAAGACGGGTGGCAGCCTTGCAGGGGCGATACGGATTTATAAACTTCCCTTCCCAATGGTTCTGATTCTCTGAAGACAAACAAAATTAGACGATTATGGGGCGTTTGGTAACCCTCAAAAATATTTTTTAGAAGTATTTTTTTATAAAATGAGATAAATTTTTTCATATATTTATTTTATAAACTGTAAAAACACTTCTGAAACCATTATTTGATTTCTATCCAAATATATCCTTACATGAACAGATCAGCCCAGCCGCCTCAATCCTGTACTCACTGTTCTTCTTAACCATACTGGGAGACGGCGCTGTTCATTCCTAACGGTTGTTTTTTTTTTTTTTTAACATTATGTTATACTACTTGAGTATTAAAAAAAATTTCCAATACGTTAACGATGAAATGAACGACGCTGGCCAAAAAGGACGGAAAGACAGAAAAAGAAACGAACGACAAGAGAAGAGAAAAGAGAGATTGAAATTATACCTACCATTACCAATAGGAGTGGAGAGGCTGAGGCTCAGCTGTCCCCGCGGTCAAACCTCTGACTTTGAAGTTTCATCCACATCGCATTTATCCCCCTCCACAGAGCCATGTTCTTTGAAAATTCTGCTCTCCAGATGAAAACAACCCTCATGAGGCGGAGCTGTTCCTCTCTGTACTTCTTAGATAACTGAGCTGAACCTCACAACAACAGACTGCCAGCTTCATCTCCCTGCTCCTCCCCTATCACTTTTACTCTCTCTCCGGACTTCCATCCAACTTTAGATTTCTACCCATCAATCCCGTGGCTCTGGCTAGTTGGATTCGCCCTCGATTCATCCCTTCTGTGCTCGTTCCATATTTCGTTCTAATCATCCTCGGCGTTTATATTTGTTACTTTCGTCATCCCTTTTTGCCTTTCGTCCAATCCCCGTTTTCGGTTGCTTATCGGCTTTAGGATCTGCGACTGCGAGGGATAGGATCTGCGACTGCGAGGGATCTTGTGTGGCCAGTAGCTGCAACTTTACGCTTCCAAGTCTGACTTTGCTGCTGCAGTGTATTCATGGATCCAAATTTGCCTGCGATTCGTAATTCCCTGAACGGACATCAACTGGCTGATGGCACCGTCTTCTCTGATACAAATCAACACAGAAATCTGGAAGATGAATGGAATCCTGACGAAGACCACCAGACCGTTCTTAATTTCTACCGTGATATTTTTCATCAACCTCATGTGGACCCACTTAGTTATGCTCCGCACACAAGCTTGATTTCTGAAGGAGCACCGCCGAATCAATCCTGGAGTGCGAGTCCCGTGGAAGGTGTGCCAGATGTCCCGTATTCAGCCGCGACTTCGGCTCCGGATCCTTCTCTAGAAGATTACGATTTTTCAGAAACCATCAAGTACATGAGCCAAGTTCTTATGGAGGAGAACTTGGAACAGAAGCCGTGCATGTTTTATGATCCACTCAGTCTAAAACTCACTGAGAAATCATTTTATGATGCCCTTCGATACAACCAACCTCTCTCTCCTAATGAGCACCCTCTCCTTGACATTGTTGAGAGCCCAGATGCTCATTCCTCTGGAACTGGTACTGATTCTAGCGCCGGCGGTGGCGGCACCAGCACCAGCACAAGCACCAACGACTTAGAATTAAGGCCCTCTTCGCCAGAGAACGCTGTTTTGGGGGATTATGCTTTCCAGTTCAAATCGCAATCCATATCTCAGCGGCCCTCACAACCTCCAAATACTTCACTTAATATCAGTGACGGACTCCTGAATTTGGATTCTTCTATTACTCAGCTTTTGGCTCAAAATATCTTTAGTGATGCAGAATCTGTCTCGCAATTCAATAGAGGTTTAGAGGAAGCTAGCAAATTTCTTCCCAGAGGAGCTCAACTCGTCACTGGTCTGGAGAGCACCACAGTGTCTGTACAGTCAAAGGGGCTGGGAGAAAAGGCGGCGCTGAAAATAGAGAAAGATGCTAGGGAGAATTCGCATGGGTTAAAGGGTAGAAAGAATCATGACCGTGACGGTAGTGTTGATGAAGAAGAAGGGAGAAGCAACAAGCAATCAGCAGTGTATGTCGATGAGAGTGAATTATCGGAGATGTTCGACAAAGTGTTGCTGAGTGTTGAGAATGTTCCATTCTGTGCTGAGTACGAAAGCTCGCACGGTGGATCAGCGAAAGACATGCCGCCAAGTGAGCAGGCTGTGGAATCATCTGATGGAGGGAAGACACGCTCTAAGAAACAAGGCAGTAAGAAGGAAACGGTGGATTTGAGGACACTTTTGGTGTTATGTGCACAAGCCGTGTCTTCCAACGATAGAAGGACTGCTCATGAATTGCTAAAACAGATCAGGCAACATTCTTCACACTTGGGGGATGCATCTCAGAGGGTGGCTCATTATTTTGCCAATGGCCTTGAGGCACGTTTGGTAGGTGATGGTGCTGGAACCCAGCTATTTTATACTTCTCTGAGCTCCAAGAGAATCTCTGCTGCTGAGATCTTGAAAGCTTATCAAGTTTCAATATCTGCCGCACCTTTTAAGAAGTTCGCACATTTCTTTGCAATAAAGATGATTTTAAAAGCAGTCGAAAAGGCAGAAACCCTCCATATTGTTGATTTTGGTATCCTATATGGTTTCCAGTGGCCGATGCTTATCAAATTTCTTTCAAATAGAGCTGGTGGACCTCCCAAGCTACGCATCACAGGAATAGAATTTCCCCAACCTGGCTTTCGTCCAGCAGAGAGAATTGAGGAAACCGGTCGTCGTCTTGCTAACTATTGCAGTCGTTTTAATGTTCCCTTTGAGTACAAAGCTATGGCATCACAAAACTGGGAAACCATCCAAATTGAAGACCTTAAGATTGAAAGGAATGAGGTACTTGCTGTGAACTGTTTGGTGAGGTTTAAGAATTTACTGGATGAGACCATTGAAGTGAACAGTCCTAGGAATGCAACTCTAAATCTAATAAGGAAAATGAAACCGGATCTCTTTGTTCAAACCATTCTTAATGGATCCTACAATGCCCCTTTCTTCGTTACACGGTTCAGGGAGGCACTGTTCCATTTCTCTGCGTTATATGATATGTTTGATACTTTGATACCCCGTGAAAACCCATGGAGGTTGATGCTTGAGAAAGAAATTTATGGTCGGGAGGCTATGAACGTGGTGGCATGTGAAGGACTAGAAAGGGTTGAGAGGCCTGAGACATACAAACAATGGCAGGCAAGAGTTGTAAGGGCAGGTTTCAAGCAGCTCCCACTGAATAAGGAGCTCATGGCCAAGTTCAGGGAAAAGATGGCGGCATGGTACCACAAAGATTTTGTGTTCGATGAAGACAACAACTGGATGCTTCAGGGCTGGAAGGGACGCATTTTGTACGCTTCCACTTGTTGGGTCCCAGCATAATGCGGTGTGGCCCTGGTCTGAACTTGTGTCACAACTCATGTAACAGACTATCAGGTATATCCTATCACTCCACATTCATAGTTCTGTTGAAGTTTTATGCTATAAAACTTGGTGGTTACTGCAGTTTATGTTGCAAGCATAACGCGCTGCATGGAGAACTTCATTAGTTAACAAGCTTTTTTTTCCTCGTGGTTTCAGGTCATGATAAATCTTTTTATTTATATCCAGCTCACTTGACCATGAGTCTTGATGAAATTTCAACACAAGTTGGGATCGTTAATGCATTGGGTGGTAAGATTGTAAGAGTCGTTGTCGAAGAAGTGAGATTTTTGGGATGTAATGCAAAAATCCTCTATGTATGGATATAAAAAAGAAGGTGGGCAACTCCCTTGTGAGCAGGGGTTGCCCGTTTAACATGTTTGGAGGAATATGGGCCATTAAAATTAGCCTTTGAATAGTTGGCAGCGTCCAAGTCTGTCATTTTTAAGTACTCTGTATCCAATTTTGACTGTAAGATAACTTGTAATTTTACATGTCCTTACCAGACTTGGCTGTGTTTTGAGACTTGGTCTGATGCTCTACCACGTTACGCCTTTTTTTCTTTGTTAGATGAAACATAACGCCCTGAAATTGCAAAAAAGAACCTCACGGCAATTTTCCTGCGGTTCCGTAAAATGGGATGTACTCGAAGTGAGAAATTTCTCTTCTACGCGAAGCCCTAGAGTTTGTCTGCGTAAAATCATCAATCAATGTAGAAATAATTTGCCCTACAGCTTTTAGTCGTCAGTCATCCACGATTCTTTTATCTCGCAGATTGCCAAGAAATTAAACGCAAAATGTTCGTTAACAACTCGATCGATTTATTTTCCTTTTTGGATGCTCATTTTGTTAAAATTAATTATCAAGTTGTTAGACAGTAGCAATGGAGAAAATTCATGGAGGACCAAAAAAGTAGTAATTTTACTTTTTACCTCTGTGATTGATTATTGATAAAAGCCCGGATACAATCCACACACTGATGGGAAGCATCTAACGGGACTGAATCTTTGTTGCCATATTCTACTCCAAAGGAGAAGTGAAGTGACATATGAATACAAGACCTTCGCTTTCGATCTTATTTGTCAAAAAGATGTGCAGGGGAGAACAGAGAATAAGTTGTTGCATTATGAATCAGAATCCACTCAGATAATAGCAGTCTCAAGAAATGAGAAAGCAGACTCGATCTAGGGTCCTACATTTCATTCTGATTTTTAAAGTGTCATGCTTTGCTCATTGTTTCTTGTGCTGGCTTGTCTCCAAAACCGCCTCGATCTGATCTGATGGATATGATGGAGTGGAGCGTACTTGTTTCTTGCATTATTCAGCAATCGAGTGTGAACATTTCATCACTCTACTGGATGAACGATGGTGCGCAAATCTCTGCATATTTAATTAAACAGAGTGGACAATTTGCGATGAACCAAATGGCCCCACGCCTTTTTCTTTCTCCATATTGGCTTTAAACTTCCGTCCTAACATTATGATCAATCACCTTCATCGCAAAGGTAGTCTCTCAATAAGCGTGATATTTAAAAATCAATTTTTACGAGGGCCACATTCGGTACATAAAGTCGTCACCCTCACCATAAACCTCCTTAACAACAGCCGCCATGTCCTGTTCAAAAAAATAAAAAATAAAAAGTATAATTAGTGAGGGATATAAAAAGTAAACCACATATGATTTGTTAGAGTTTTTATATTACACACAGATGTTGTCAATCCTGAAGGCTACACGAGATTCGGGCTAATTACTCTGTTTTGTTTGGAAATTAGATACAGAGTAATGGGTAAACCTTTGACCGGTCATTTGTAGTAGTTACTAGTTAGGGTGTGTTTTGGGTCGGGAAACAAATCAAGTGTTCACCAATGAGACTTGATTCGGTTGCTGTTAACAGTACAGTGTGCCTTGTCCAATAAAATATTTTATTTTATTTCTTTATAAAAGAAAAGAGAGACAAAAATCCAAAGTGATTGCATATTGATGTGTGCAGGAGGAGGCCAAGTCTGAATCGGGCTTCATAATTCTTAATAATAACATTCATTGTCGCTTTATCTCTTTCGTTTCTTTCTTGGTGGCGGGGTTAACTTCATCTCTCGCCGCCAGGTTGCATCAATCGGCATTTGTTTTCTCGGTCAGCTCAACTACAACTACAAGTTCCTTTGATTGCACACAAATGCATGCTAGATTGAAGTTAAAAATATAATAATCTGTGTTAAACCTTTCGATAATTTTCATGTAAATACTCATGCAATTGACAAACTATTCCTGACTTTAACTTTCACGATGTTGTTTATATCGTCACCTCTTGAAGAGTCTTTTCACCCCTTGTAGCATTATCTTGTAGAAGCTTTTTACGCGAAAGGAAAAACTAGCACTCAGCCGTCGGCAATGCACCACCGTTGTTTTAATCATTCTTTAGCGTTGAAATAATTTATTGACAACAATTAGCACATGGAGAAAAGATATGTTAATCAAGATCCAGGAACGTTCGTTTATTTTAATCGGATCAACATTTACATCGAAGAGGGGAATAAAAACAAGACCTTAGTGGACATAAAGCTGGATTAGGGGAATGTATCTGGGCTAATGTCACATCCAATAAGGAGCTAATCCCCTCCGTCTTATTTTGAAAAATGAATTTTCTTGACTCTCACTCAATGTTGCGACATTGTAAGATGCTTCTGCCGAATTGAATATTCCATCCAGTTTGGCGTCAAACCCTTGACCATATGGCCTTTTGACAGACTTCATTAAATAAACAGAAAAGGAAAATGTTGGACAATGATTGATTATTATTATAGCACACGGGACGCGAGTGGATGAGGGTGCAATCATTCACATTGGAGGCAGAATTTAATAAAGAATTTAGCGGAGTCATTTCCAGGTTCTCCATTTTCCTGCCATCTCCATAGTTTGACCCTTCTTCGTCTTCCTCGCACAGATCGTCCGTAAACAGTACCACCCCCGAACTCTAGCCCGACGGTGACATGGCACCTACTGCTACTATGTTAGGATTATTATAATGAATGCGACAAGCATCAGTTGGATGTCCAAGATTCTGAATTTTATTTAAGCTTGGTTTCGGCAAGTGCAGCCACTCAGAGTTCTATGATCCCTCTTCCGGTTTTGGCAGCAATATGATCTCCGGGGACGCCCTTCTCGAAAACTTTGGTGGCTACCTTGACGGAGAGAATCCACCTCCCTCCTCGTTACCAAATCGTACCTCAGTCAACGGGCTTATTTTTGGTGATAAATTCGTTCACTCGTCTTCCGTTTTTCCGACGAACGCAGAATCTCCCATTCATTCCGGCACCAGTTCCAATGAAGAATTTGCGGAACCTAACAAATATTCCAATGATATTCTGAGATACATAAGCGACATCCTGATGGATGAAGAAGACGAGCTGGAGAGTAAGCCCTGCATGTTGCAGCATTGTGCAGCACTCCAAGCTGCTGAAAAATCATTCTACGATGTCCTTAGTGCTACTTCCGCATCGCCTCATCACAGCCCAGCGGCAAGTAGTTTAGGGAACAGCGGCGGCTACACCAGTACCGATCATACGAATGAGGCCGATTGGTCTTGTTATTTATGTCCTGATGAGGTGGCCCCTGATTCTTTAACAGGGACGACTCAACACGCAGAAGGAGGGTTGCACATTTCAGCACCCAGCGGATGGAGGGAAAAGAGGAGCCATGAGATAGATGATATTACAAACGAGGAAGAGGGAAGAGGAAGTAAGATTCCGGCGGCGCACTCGGAGGATTCGGAGCAATCAGCGGTGTTTGATGAGCTACTCCTTTACCTGCGTGAAACAGGGGAGGGCATGGCTCAAAAGGGGAGTATGGACTCGGAAGGATCTCCCAAGGCAAATCGTTCCAAGAAAGGGGCAAATAAAGGGGTTGCAGTAGATTTATGGACTCTACTGACTCAATGTGCACAGGCAGTGGGAAACTACGACCAAAGGAATGCAAATGAGCTTCTGAAGCAGATAAGGCAGCACTCTTCTCCTTTTGGGGATGGGATTGAGCGTTTGTCTCATTACTTTGCCAACGGACTGGAGGCGCGTTTGGCTGCCTGGAAGCCATCGTATGTGCCACTCCATTCCGATGTGGCTACTGCTGCTGATATGTTAAGAGCTTGCAAGCTATACATCACAGCATCCCCTTTCCAGAGAGTCACCAATTTCATGACCAACGGAATGATCCTGAAGCAAGTGGAGGACGGACGAAGCCTTCATATCATTGATTTTGGGATTAATTACGGTTTCCAGTGGCCTTGCCTTTTGCATCGTCTTTCAACCAGATCAGGAGGACCCGTCAAGATTCGGATAACAGGAATCGATTTTCCTCAACCGGGATTTCGCCCCGCTGAGAGGCTTGAGGAGACAGGCAGGCGTTTGGCTAAATATAGCAGAAGGTTCAATGTGCCATTTGAGTACAAATGCGTTGCGCAGAAATGGGAAGACATACAACTCAAGGATCTCAAGATAGACCCAACTGAAGTAACGGTTGTGAACTGCATGTACAGAATGAAGAACCTGCCCGATGAGACTGTGGGAGTGGACTGTCCGAGAGATGCTGTTTTGAAGATCGTCAGAAAGATTAAACCAAGCATCTTCATGCATGGAATTGCCAATGGCACTTATAATGCGCCATTTTTCCTAACTCGGTTCAAGGAGGCACTGTTTCACTTCTCGACATTGTACGATATTCTTGAGGCCAACGTGGGACGTGAAGATCCGCAGAGGATGATGGTTGAGAGGGTGTTGGGGAGGGATGCGATGAATGTGATAGCATGTGAGGAGGCAGAGAGGGTTGAAAGGCCAGAGACATACAAGCAGTGGCAGGTTAGGAACCGGAGAGCTGGATTCAAGCAGATCTGCTTGGATGCTGAACAGCTCAAGAAAGCAGCAGAATTTGTGAAGACGGAATACCATAAAGATTTTGTGGTGGAGGAAAACGGCAAATGGGCTTTGCTGGGATGGAAAGGCCGTATTATTCATGCTCTTTCCTGTTGGATACCTGCTTAATTAACCGATCACACCAGTGATTAACCAATAGTAATTAGTAATCGACTCGTAGGGATGCAGTGAGATCTCGTGAGTCGTAACTCGCTCTCGCTGCTTCCATATTGGGAATCTCAGGGATGAGAGAGAAGTTGGGAATCGCCCCAAAAGATCGTTTCTTTTCATTAAACAAGAATAGCTAGGGGTTTTCATGGCTTCATGATGATTCATTTCCTGTGGGTTCCTTTCTTATCAATATGTAAAGCATCTCTGGTTCTTCCAGAACCGGATTTTAATATAAATAAAATGCCAACTGCCTCGATCAGTATAAGAACAGTATGCACGAACAATATGTATACATAAGCTTTTATTGCAAGTTTTGTTACTTATTATTCTTATTATTAATATTAATTTTCAAATATTCGATACTGAAATTTGTAAGAAAACTTCAAGATACTAAGAATCTATTATTATGTAATAGATAGATAGATAGATTACATTAATAGAAGAAAGCTGAATCAACCAATAATCAACCTTCTGCGATATCCTTTTTCATCAAATCGCCATGCCTTTTCCTCGGAACCACCTCCAAAATTCCCCGCCAGGCCAAAAGAGGCCATGATCTTCAAATCTTCACGAGCTCTCCACATTCCTCTCCGTAAGTATTCAGTCTCCAACTTATATTTTCACATTCCTCTCACCCTAAGCATGCGATTACCAACATTTTCACCTCTCGAAACCAACAGCTGCTGGTTAGTGGTTACCTTGACCGCCTCCTGTTTGGGAGCGATTTCAAGCACAAACAGAAGACCGAAGTTTGATTCGGTTTCATACTCAAAGCATTGGGCACAGGCACATCCGATCACGATATTGAATATGGGCTGATAATTTAGGCGCCATACATTCTCTCATGTTGGCAAAACCCGAAGGTACTTCAATCGTTTGTTTTATGATTTAAAATAAAATAACTTGTGCATTGGATTCAAAATAACTTGTGCCAAACGTTGTCACGTTGGCGAAACCCGAAAATACTTCAATCTGGCTGTAGATAAATCCAGAGAAGATTAGTCGACGAACGAAAACCCTGTCCTCTTAACAAAAAAGTTAAAATAAAACAGGAATCCCATTAATACAGAGGATAAGTCCGCGCGAGTGTGCTCTCCATAAGTATGGCAGAGTTCGTCAAAAAGTTGTCGTCATTCTTTAAGCTAAACACAGTTTTCGCTCTAAATTAACTTTCCTTTTGGAGAGAAAAGTGGGTAGGGGAGCGATAGAGAGTCTAGCACCTTTGAATCAGTTGTCTACACAAATATCGTCATCCGACAGCAGTCAATTCATTCATGGTTACGGGGTAGCTGAGGTACATTACAAAGACTACTTATGTACTAAGTTGCTGCAAACATACAGTCTCCAACTGCAACAATGATGTATGACTACTGAGAACAGTTCCGTCTGCGCAAACAAATACCAAAAATAGCAAGTTATCACGCAAACAAATAGCATCAAGAGTGAACTTGTAATTCTTCCAAGGAAATACGACTCATAATCCGGAAGAGAACTTTTACCATCTGGGAAGTCAAAACGATCAAGTATGCAGGTAATTGGCAGCCATCATTAACTCCAGAGTCAATTCGGGTTCAATAGGAAACTCAGTCTCCTTCCCACTACAACAAACAAACAAGAATGACATAAAAATTATAAGTTTCTGATGGAGGTTTTGTAGTATGTATATATAATATAAAAAGGAAGAACTGCTATAAGGTCCAATAATAGGAACACATTCGCAAAAAAATCCCATAACAAGTAAGCAGTTTATAATAAAAAGTTCCAGAGCAACAAATAACAACCAGTTTCAACTACTCACTTGTTATTGGTACTTTTCAGTAGTTATTTTCCTTCTTTGAGACCTTACTCCAATTCTCCCATATAAAAACTGCATTATTTATGGTCCATAACCAATACGGTTCATTTATTTAACTTCTTTACAACGCATAAGACTCACACTAGGTCCTTTGAAAAATGAATAAACATAGTTTCCATTACATAACACGAAATATACAATGCGGGGTTCCTCTGTCACTTGGAGCAGGAATTGATTATATCAGAGTAACACCAATAATCAACATAGTAGAGCTGAAGCAAGTTCCTTTTTCTCCATTCTTGTACAACAGTAGTCAAAAAGGAAACAAATGTGGGCCAATCAGCAATTTTGCCTTTGTTTATCAACGGTAATTCCACATTTTTACTCTAATGAGCAACCTAACATGACTTGCAGCCATTAGTCTTCTCACAAGTTAAACCTATAAAAGCTTGAATCTAAATCCAAAACAAATAAAACATTAAATAAAAGGGCCTTTAAGAGCATTCTCCACCCATTGCTTTGCATTAAGAGTTAATATCTAGACATAATCATTTTCTCCCTTTTTTTCTGTTTTCACTAAGAGAGATTTATCATTAAAAAGTAAAAAGTAAAAAGTACGAAGCTTCCACTGTCCGAAGAACATACTATTAAAAACAAGCAAATCTGGTATATATGGAGGAGGAGGAGAAGGTATCTCAAAGATGGTAAGACCAGCGAAGAAACCTTTAAAAGCACATGAATGATGAAACCATATGGTATACCAAGATGATAATAATAAAAGGATGTGAACAAACGTCAACATTTATAATATGGGAAGGAACAAGACTAAAGATCATACATATCACAGGACGCCCAGTAATAGACTCGGAGCTAAAATGACACAAGAAGGACATAGGGGCATGACTGCATCATGTCAAACCATGTATCCTCAATGAAGCACTGAATCCCGTAAAGCTCTATCACTTTATCCTTGTTAACCCAGGTCAGAATCCAGAACACAAACCATTATCTTCCAGGTATAAAAGAAAAACTAAAACATGTCTAAAATCCCAATCAAAAACTAAAGAACAGCTACTGAATTTTAAGGAAAAAAATAAAAAATAAAAGGTTCAACTTGATAGAATATTCAACTTTTGCAGGGTAACGGCTCGAGACAATACAAGGGTAGGACTACCACAACTGAAGCGTTAGTCGGTTCCCATGTCCAACCTCCCTAGTACGTTTCAAGGGGAAGGTTTTGACAACACCCTCGACAAACAATATTCGCATGAGACATTATATAACGTGAAATTATACCCAACAACATGTGTCCCCCAAAAGCAAATTCCGAGAATTTATAAACCAGACTATAAAGGAGAGGAAAAATAAAAAAGAGAGAGAACAGAACTGCTCACAAAGCTTGTTGACTAAGTAACTAACAGCGTTTGAGGGTGGGTTGTGGTTTAAAATTGAGGCTATCATGATCTGAAGGTAGGATCCCTATCCCTCTCCTTTCCCCGATCCCTACTTCTTTCCTATTTAAAATTAATTAATACAGAAACCAAGAAGGCATAATAGTCTATGTTGATAGCGAAAAGCAAATAGATTACGCAGTGATTAACACGGTAATGTTAAAAAAAGATAACACATCAAAGATAAATTCTTGCCAGAGCACCGACAAAAATAATTAGCCTGCAGAAGCAACGTAACAGAAGCGCAGTCGATGAGCACCTAGCGAATTGCAGATGCCAATAGAAATACTGACAAATCTTCTCGAGAATGGTGGTGCTGATCTCAGGGAAAGTCACCTCACCGTGCTGCCTCTCGGCAAAACTACCTGTTAAGGAAATCCCTCCATCAGACCTCTACTATTTTGAAAATTTATACAGAAAATTGAAACCCTAATTATCCTTGAGAAAAACAAAACAATAAATCCGTAAATGAGGTAGCGAAGAATTAACAGACCCGGAGAGGTGAGCATGTTATGTATTGTCTGTGAAACCATAGCTGCTTCTTTATCGACCACAAATTCGAATCCCTCAGCGCTGATGAGCTTCACAGTGTCTTCCTTCTTCATTTTTGCTCGATTCTTCCCTTCTCACACCGACAGCGGCGGCCAAAATGGTAATGAAATGAGAGACGGTACGGGCTTCCACCCCAAATACGACTGCGAAAATAATGGCGCCTTTACGCGCACATATTTTTTACACTCCCTCCGGTGGTTAGATGACTTCCGGGTTAATTTCATTAGAATTAGTCACATGAAAGTTAAAAATTATTTTCGACGTAAACTTCTTGATATATATAATCAATAAAAATAAATTAAAAACTATTTACAAATTTAAAAAATAAAATGTATTGACATATTATGTTTAAAACTGAAGCAGACCTTTTATTTAACTATTGTATTTAGGTTTGGAGAGCGCATTAAAGATAAATTGTAAATCTAACTATTTATGATTGGAATATTTTCTTGAGATAATTTTCTATTTTGTTGGTAAGAGTAAAAATATTTATTCTTTTTGATAAGGAGGACGAAAAAAAATTATGCCTTATAATTTTATACCTTGTATAAACTTCAGGTAAACATTGATTGACAAATTATGATCTTATAGTTTTATACCATGTATGAAAGGATACAAGGTTTGAAAGATGGAAAACGGATGACAGCGAAGCGAAAAATGTGGCTGTAACTATCATAGTCCCCGGAAGCACATTTTTGGACAGGTTATGCGGAAGCCTCAAATTTATAAACGCCTTACCTCTAAAGACCACAGACTTATGCTCATAAAATTTTACTGCCAAGGCTTCCTGAATGACCATGGCGTTGCAATTCACTCTTTTCCCCTTTTAAAAGATCGCAAAAGGCCAGAGGGGGTTGAGCAGTTAAATTTCCCCTGAAAAATAAAAAAAGAGGAGAAGGCAGGGTTTTTTTTTTTTTTTTTTTACTAATGTACTGTAAAGAGTAAAAAATATCACTAAAATCCTACGCCATGAAAATTATTTACTAGAATAATATACTTAAAATTGTTCACATAAAAAACGACTTTAAGGTTGTGAGAAAGTCATTTAAATGAAGATAAATTTTTTTTTTACTCTTTATCACATTATCCTATCAACTTTGACTCATACATTTCTTGTGAATAAGAATGTAAACTTCATCATGGATGGAACGATTTTGCCTTCCTCTCCCCTCTCGAATCAAATTGAATACTTGAAAAATTGATGAGTGTGGAGTTGTTTAAAAAAATGCGGTGATGGCTATTTGGGGGAGAAAAAATTATTGATAGAGTTAATGTAGAAAATATGTGGTAGAGCAACATAGGCAAATCAAATATACGCCCCACTGATCCTTAATGTCATATCTATTTATTTAATTTAAATAGATTAAAGAAACTAAATAAATTACTAGATTATAACATATATAATATGATCTCTCTCTAAAATACTTTTATATAACGTTAGATTATATGTCAATTTATAAATTAAACAAATTAGTTTAGAAAAAATAATAAATATGAGGAGTAATGTAAATAAAGGTGTAACACTTATGACTAAAATTCACCCTCAGACTAAGTCCCACATTTAGGACGGGAGGAGTATATTATATCAAAAAATGTAAAAGTATTTTAGTTTGAAAAAAATTATAAACAAGAGAGATAAGATATATAAAGGTCTTATATTTAGAAAAAAATTATAAATATGAGAGATAAGATAGATAAATACCTTATATTTAGAAAAAAAGATAAATATGAGAATTAAGATAGATAAAGCCCTTACACTTAAGGGGAAAAAAATACTTTTACATTTTTTCATACAATATGCTCCTCCCATCCTAAATGTGTAACTGAGTATTGGAACGAATTTTGATTATAAGTGTAAGATCTTTGTCTATCTTTATCTCTCATATTTAAGATTAAGTAACTTATTTAGTTTATTTAATCTATTTAAATTAGATAAATAGATTTTATATTAAGGATCAACAGAATGTATATTTGATTTGTTTATTTTGTTCTACCACATATTTTTTACATTAACTCTATCAATCAGTCTCTCTACTCCAAATAGCCATCACTGTATTTTTTTTTTTTTAAGGTATTCCACGTTCACCAATTTTTCAAGTATTCGATTTGATTTCTGTTGCACGAGAGAGGAGAAAGAAAGGCAAAATCGTTTCTATGCGTGATGAAGTTTACTTTTTTGTTTAAAAGAAATGTATGTGTCAAAGTTAATAGGATGACGTAACAAAGAGCAAAGATAAAATTTATCTTCATGTGAATGACTTTCTCACAATCTTAAACTCCTTCTTCACGTGAACAATTTTAAGTATAATATTCTAGTAAATAAGTTCCACTTTGTAGGATTTTGGTGATATTTTTTTACTGTTTATAATACATTAGTAAAAAAGCCAAGAAAGCAAGGTCTTCCGAGTTCCAATATCATAGACGACTGACCCTTTATAAGAAGTTACATTGAAACTTCCATATATGGAAAGAGAAGCAAGAGAAAAAGAGGAGAAAATGTTCAACTTATTTTCCCCTAAAAAATAAAAGAAGAAGGGTAAAAACCTGCACAATAAGCTTAATAGAGGAAAGTCAAGGACTTGCTGCTTAGTGTATGCTTGCCAATCAATGTTCTACAAGTGCGGATTGGGAAAGTAAGGATGTGGCTCGAAAAGATTCAACTTCACCCAATGGCTTGCAGGGCCCTATTGGTTAAAATTCAAACCAACATGCGGAGTCGGAGGGTGCAACCCTGAGAATATGAACGTGGTTCCAAGAAGGTTAAGGAGAAAAACGTGACTGCCTAAATCTCTGTTGAGTGACCACCTAAATCCCTGTTGAGTGCCCAAAATTTATGAAAAGCTCTGAAATAGGATTTGGTGCGGATTTACAGAATGGCAGGTCGTAGAATTCGTACTTGAGGCGTCTTCGTCACATTGAGGCGGCAGAAATGCAAGGTCGCGGGTCCTTGTCTTCTCTCTATGTCATTACTTTACCCCTTCAACATTTCTTCTTTGTTTAATCATTTATCTACGTGCTCTCAAAATTCGACAACCGAGTTAAGGGATTAAAGAGCTATTATACACAATCACAATCGCCTCGTAAATCACAACGCCAATTCAAAAGGAGTGCCTCCCCTCAAACGAACGAAACATTGAATAATATATTGTTATAATCCAAAAGAATAAGGAGATTGTTCTCTTATTCTCATGTCTTTGGATTTTGTATAAGATTTTTGAATCATTCTGAATCTGAATGGCACAACAAGGGCAGGGCACCAGGGACCCTGCCATTTTGGATGACATTATCAATCGACTATTGGAGTTACGACACGCCAAGCCTGGCAAACCAGTCCAGCTAGCGGAGGCTGAGATTCGCCAGCTTTGCAATGTTTCCAGAGACGTCCTCCTTCGACAGCCCATTCTTCTTCAGCTCCAGGCACCTATCAAAATATGTGGTACGTTTCAATGGTACATGCTTTGGTTTTAACGAGCTTCTGATAGAAATATTTATGCACTCGTTTGAAAGGGTCCGTGCCCACGTTCTGGTGACCTCGACATACAGTACCATGCTTGATCAAATCCAAATGATGTTCGTATTTGGAGAATTTCAATATATCTGTGTTAATGGGATAGCAGAAAAGTTTGAGGCCTCAATAACAAAAATGGGGATTAATTATGTGTTTTGTTTAGGTATAGAACCTTTGAGTTTGCGAATCGAATGAAAAGTGAAAGAGGAAGCAGAAATAAATCAGATTTTGAAGCTTATATCATGCTGGGTCATGGACTCTGCACCCACAAACATTCGTGTTGGTTTAAACTAGTCAGTGTGCGGATAAGTGATTTTATCTTGAATAGAATAAACATATAATTCAGAATTTTGTATCCTGAGATGTGCATGTTGATTTCGAGCGATAGAGGCAAATATGTGCTTCCAGATATTACTGAGGCAAGACCGTACATTTAAATTTATTTACGGAGTAGAAAAAAGTTATTTTTATATCTGTGAAATACATTGAAGGGAGGGGGATACGATTACCTTCTTGATTTTTAGTCATTCTCCTGTATTTTTCATTTTCTCATACTATTAAATTTGAATCTTACATGCTAGTGGAAGTTTCAGCTTTTTTGCCATGGAATGCTTGTGACAAGTTTTGTATATGAGAATTTAGATTGTAGCGTTTTATTTTCGATGACTCTTGGAGTTTTTTATGCTGATCATAATAATCTCTTGTAACTTTATGGCTAATTTAAACTGTAGGTGACATCCAGGGACAATATTCTGACCTATTGAGGATATTTGAGCATGGGGGCTTTCCTCCGGATTCTAATTATTTATTCCTAGGAGATTATGTGGATCGTGGGAAGCAGAGTTTGGAAACAATTTGTCTATTGTCTGCCTACAAGATTAAATTCCCAGATAACTTTTTTATTCTAAGAGGCAATCATGAGTGTGCTACAATCAGTCGTATATACGGATTCTATGATGAATGTAAGCGCCGTTTTAATGTGAAACTATGGAAAACTTTCATTGATTGCTTTAACTGTCTTCCTGTTGCTGCGGTCATAGATGAGAAAATTTTCTGCATGCATGGGGGTATATCTCCTGAGCTGGCAAGTTTAGATCAAAGTCAAAGCCTACCTCGGCCTACTGAGATTCCAGAATCTGGATTGCTCTGTGATTTGCTTTGGGCGGACCCTGGAAAAACTATAAAAGGCTGGGCAATGAATGAACGCGGAGTCTCCCACACCTTTGGTGCAGACAAGGTGTCTGAATTCTTAATGAAGAATGACATGGATCTCATCTGCCGTGCTCATCAGGTTGGTTTGATTTCATTTAGTCCCCATTCTGTGACCCTAATAGCTTACTAATCTGTTACTTTTCTTCTTTGTCTAGGTTGTTGAGGATGGATATGAATTTTTTGCTGACAGACAGCTTGTCACCATATTCTCTGCACCCAATTATTGTGGCGAATTTGATAATGCCGGTGCTATGATGATTGTTGATGAAAACTTAATATGCTCTTTCCAAATCTTTAAACCCGCAGATAAAATATTTGGATTCTTTTGACGCAGTGATGATGGATGGGGATGGCCCCCTTAGCTATCCATCAGTGTAAGTTCGATGATATTTCCAATTTGATATGTTCTTCTGTAGAAATGAAGTGATTTATGTTGATAAATAATGTTCTTATTAAAGAAGTAATTTTTTTGTCAAATTTTCTATTATATTAGCACCTACGAAGAACTAAATTTGTTAAATTTAATTCTTGAATCTTGTTGGCCAGATGTCATGAATTCATTCAGTCTCTGGTAGAGAGACAAGATCAGTATCAATAATTAGCAAAAAGAACGAGATACTACAGGTTGCTATTAGAACGTATGATTAATTTTGGGATGATTTTGAGCTTGGATGGAATAAGACAATTCTGGCGACATACATCTAATCGATTCACAACATGTATGTGGGGTAAAAAAGGTGATTAGATGTTTATTCCTACGCGGCATCGAGTTTTTAATATGCCCTGAGCAATCATCGATGAAAGGAAGTTGATCTAATTCTTTCTATAAATGAGCTTCCTTTGGAAAAAGCAAGTTGTTGAGCACTTTGAGCTACAATTTGTTATCTAGAGCAGTAGCTTCCCTGATGCCCATGAGAGCTGCATCTTGGTAAATGATGGGCATATTTCTGAGTGCTGTCAAGAGCAACATATAGTGGTCGAGGTTTGTGCTGGTGGCCGCTTCAAGATAATGAACCATATAGGTATCATAACTGCTTTGCAGAGACATGTCTGCTGGAAAAAGGTTCATTGTAGAGATAATTGTTTCTCATTGTATTTCTACTGGGAGAAGAGACCGACATGTAAATACACTCGGTTGTACAATATGTTTGACCAGAAGTTGAACTATGGCTTTTCGCCAGGGGCAAAATTATTTCACCCTAGATTATATTTCCTCATGGTATTCCTGTTTTTGAGTTTTCCTTCAATAGATTCAACGTAAATTGATTCAAAGCTATTAGGTTAAAGCTTAATAAGCATGCATATTCAGTCAGCCATAGCGTCATGTATTCAAATTGTTATTCCAAGCTTTTTTACCACACATTTGTTCATCAGAAAGAATTCAATGGGATTGTAATTCAGGGAGTGTTTGGTAACTCCTATAAGCATTTTTAGAAAATATTTCATACAAATTGAGATAATTTTATTACATATTTACTTTGCATACCGTAAAATTACTTCTAAAATCATGGTTTAGTTTTCACCCAAATACTTCATTAATTAGAATATTTAATAATTTGGGCCTCCTTGAGCCCATAACTATGAAAAGGATTTGAAAGCACGAAAGGCCCAGAATTTTGAGGAGCCCAACTATGTCGTTGCGCCCGCATCACTAAAAACAAAAAAAATTATATGTATTGCTTCAACGTGGGGGCAAAACGAGAAGACAATTCTCAGACTGAAGCCCTAGACTGCTCGCGAATTGCGTTATTGCAACAGCGATACGCTAGACCTCCCTCCACTCGCAGAGAAAGTCAGGGAAGGAAGAATGGCGTTATCCAAAACGGCAGGGGCCGTTCCAGTGGTCCACAACCCTTCTCAACCGGCGAAGCTGCGATGGGGTGAGCTTGATGAGGACGATGGGGAGGATCTTGACTTTCTGCTGCCGCCGCGACAGGTCATAGGTCCTGACGATAACGGGATAAAGAAGGTCATTGAGTACAGATTCAATGAAGATGGCAATAAGGTCAAGATTACGACCACCACCCGGACTCGAAAGCTTGCTAATGCTCGCCTCAGTAAGCGAGCTGTCGAGAGGCGATCCTGGGCTAAGTTTGGCGATGCTGTTCACGAGGATGTTGGTAGCAGGCTCACCATGGTATCCACCGAAGAGATCCTCCTCGAACGACCTAGGGCCCCCGGTTTGTTTCTACCTCGTTGTGCTTTAGTTTGTTAAACATTGGTATTTATGAAGTTATTTATGAGCTGCTTTCTCTTAATCAGCTTCCTCCCCTTAGTTAAAAAGTTAAAGATCAAGAGGATAACAATTGCTAATTTCCACATTGTTATTTCGCAACAATTTTAGTCTTAAGTTTGCACATTGGATTAGGTGGTCAAAGGTAAAATCTGTGCTTTATTTTAAGTGTGTGATCGCGTCCTTATTTAAGGGGAAGGCATTACGACAAAACTCATTTATTTGTATACCATACGGTTTAGCTGTTATTGTTAGCCTGCTTCGTGGGATTTCCGTGGAGACCACTCACTCTGTGTTTGAATTGTTTCACTGTTAGTGTGAGAACCTGGGTATCTAGGGAATCTGTAGGCAAATAAATTCAAATGCGAAGCCCTTGAAGTTATGCTTCTGGAGTGCATTCATATGGCTTTGCTAGTGAGGATTGCTAATTTATTATTACTTTGACTTTGTAATTCTTTTTATTAGTAAGACTGTCAAGCTATGATGGTGTTCCTTTTTTTTTTTTTTTTATTTTGTTTATGTATGTTCCGGTGTCTAAATTTCTTTCGCTGTCTTTATTTTTACTCATTATGGACCTGCTTTTGTAGAGCAGTTATTCTGCTGTATCCATAACTATGCCATTGTCAACAGGTAGCAAACCTGAAGAACCAAAGGTTGCTGGAGACCCGTTGGCACAATTCCAGAAAGGTGCTGTTCTCATGGTCTGTAGGACTTGTGGGAAGAAGGGTGACCACTGGACTTCAAGGTGTCCATACAAAGATCTCGCTCCACCAGTTGAGGGATATGTTGATAAGCCTGCAGCTTCTGAAGCTGCAACTGCTGCTTCTGGTCCAGCCAAGGGAGCATATGTTCCGCCTGGCCTGAGAGCAGGTGCGGAAAGAACTGGGTCAGAAATGCGCCGTAGGAATGATGAGAATTCTGTACGTGTCACCAATCTCTCAGAAGACACAAGAGAGCCCGATTTACTTGAGCTGTTCCGTCCTTTTGGTGCTGTAAGCAGAGTCTATGTTGCTATCGATCAAAAGACGGGCATGAGCAGGGGATTTGGCTTTGTCAACTTTGTAAACAGGGAAGATGCACAGAGAGCTATTAACAAGCTTAATGGATATGGGTACGACAATCTCATCCTTAGAGTTGAATGGGCCACCCCGAGGACAAACTAAATTGTGTTATCGCCTCTGTTTTGAAACAATATTGTGAATCTCTGTCTAATTTTGCAGCCGAAGTGATGCATTTTCTACATCCTGTTGAGATTTTTTTTTTTTTTTCAATTATTTTGGAAGATAACGTTCACATTTTATGCCTGGTTAATCACTGGCATGAGAGTGGTTCTAAGTATTTTTTTGGCACTTGCTGCTACAGTTCAGTTACTTTTAGTAATTGATTCCTTGAGGAAGAAGTGATGCTGGGATCCCAATCTTGATCAAACACGATGATGTGAATTTTTTTTGTCTTCCCAGTTTCTATCATCACATGCGCTGTGTTGAAAGATTTTCTATCGATGCTCGAGAGGTGAAATTGTGAATGCTCCTGCAAGGTTCGGCACGATGGTGCTGATCTTCATTTTCGACTGACTAGTCCCCTGAAAATTACATTACTTCTCAATGATCAACTTCGAATGTGTTTTTTTTCATGTAGTTGGTCACATAATATAGATGTTAATTACAGAATTCCTTCAGTGTGCTCCGTGATTCTTTGTCATTTTGATTAGGGGAACATGACATTAAGCACCCGATGAGTCGGTTTGTACAATAATAAAAAAAAAAAGACAGGGCTATTAAAAATACTTCATAATAATTATAGTTCTAGTTAATAAACTTGATTAGTAAAGATATTTTAAGAAAAACAAAATTTACTTATTATAAATAACGAGTTAAACCTATTTTTTTAATCTATTCAAATTAGTCTATTAGTTCTTATATTTAGCATCACAGGTAATATCTTCGGACTTGTTATTTGGATTGCTCTTGTTATTAGATATGGTCTCTCTACCCCTCTGCGCCGCCTCCACCGTTGCACCTTCCGTTATCTGCAATACTTCAGTCCCCACCTTCACTGGTGTGCGCTGGGGGTGGAGATAACTTACCAACCGCTTTGGGAGGTGATCTGCACACATCCAACGGTTTTGCCTGTTGTTAAAACAGTTACAACCTTCACTATTGACATGTGACTTCAAAATCACCAAACCAGTTTCGCTGCTTCAGAATGCAAAATATGTGTTTAATCAGTATTCGTCAATCACTAACCTGTGGCAATTCTTTTTCATGCTTTCGCCTCTTTGGGTGCCTGAGTCATCCGAAAATGAGAGCATCCGTTTCTAAGACATGCTTGTGCATCATGCATGTACCAAGAAAATTTTTACCTTTCGGGTTAATTCCCCATCTGTAATTTCTTTCCTAGTTAGAATGATCTTAAATGCAGATTAATAATGGGGAGAAATTTTACAAGTTAAACTAATTAACTCCGAAATATATAAAAATTTATTAAATAAAGAATCAAGTGCATGGATTATGAATTTGTCAAATAATGATACGCTTGTGCATCTATAATAGCAGCCAAAGAGGACAAACTGAGAGGCCTAAGCAGGCAATTGGCAAAAGTTGAGATTTTGTTATCACATGACAAAAAATAATACTACTAGTAGTAATTATGCTACCAAAAAAAATCACAGGGTAAAGAGAGGGCGTTTTTGTTTATGGTTAGTGCTTGCATGTGAAGCGAAGCCGAGCCGAGCCCAGCCATGCAAGACAGTGATGTCTGCAAAAATCGGCAGATTTGGAAGAGGAGTGACGTGGACATTTTCTGCCCCCCAGTCAGTTCTAGTTTTTTACTTTGTGTGTGTAGTGAGGGTGGAGAGAGAGAGAGAGAGAGAGAGAGGCCCAAAAAGTAGAAAGCCCAGATTCCCTTTGCTCTCAGGCAAGTGGCAACACGGTGCTTCAGAAATCTCGCTCTGCTCCCTCCAGTTCACTCTGTGGCGTTTATCGACCTCGTTCCTCTAGCAGCTATGGCGTCCCTAATCGAATCTGCGTGGAAGGTCCATTCTCCTCCGCCATTCACCGCTCCTAATACTTTGCTTTTTCTTGCCCCTTTCTTGCCCATTATTTTCGCCCCAGATTTGGTTTCTTTTATCCCGCATTGGATTTGGAAATACTCTTTGTCACTCATTGTCATTCATTGGAGCTCACTGCACTTATTATATGCGTCTTCAACAAAGGATTTCATGATCGCGGTCGAATCATGAACTCCGGTTCTTGTTTTCAACTTCGTTCTGCTATGATTATTAGAATCTTTATTTTGTTTTTAAATTTCGTATTACCTGAACGAGGATTGGATGTCAAGATGTAGTACTCCTAACTTACTACTATTTAACATACAAGATTCGCGGGTCCAACTGTAAATGTATCGGATTTCACGGATAGGAATCAACGCACATTGTCCCTTTTTGGTTGTTGCATTTTATAAAGAATAACGATACTTGGACGAGAGCAGCAATAAAACGGTACTTTCTACTTGACTCATTGTTATGGGTGTCCTGACGAGACTACGACTGGCTTACAACGAGCTGGATCATGCTTCCAGTGGAAGTTGGCTTACTCTTGCTAGTAACCTCATGGTTTGAGATCTCCGTCACGAAGAAATTTGGAACTGAACTTGTGTCTTTTTACTCCCCTCTTGAAGTGGTCAAGTGCATTAGCGCTTCAATTCTGTTAGAGTCTTGGAGAATTGGTTCCCGGTTTCATTTACAACGCATATTTCAATTATTCAAAAACGAATTAACCAAAGAAGACATGAAAGAACAATGAAAATAAAAAGATCTCGAAGTAAACCTGAAAATTATTGTTTGTTGGGTCATAGAATTTGAAGGCATTCTTTATTTCGAATTCACTTATTTCTGGGGATCCCTGCAATTTTTGTATGGAAATACGATTAAAACGATCCTGTTGTTAGTTGAAGAACGCCAGGGTGAATACATAAATTGGACTTTAGTTCAGGAATTTTATCTTATCTTTTCAGATGTGATTTGTTGTAGAGTGGAAGATCTCAGTCTGAACTTATGATGTTTGGAAACTAATATTTTACAAAATGTTCTCTGTCTGCCGTGATGCAGTTTTTGATCTCACACTTCACCGACTTTCAACTGGCGTGTCTGGGCAGTTTCTTTCTCCATGAAAGTGTTTTCTTCTTATCTGGTCTTCCCTTCATATGGCTTGAGAGGGCAGGATGGCTCAGCAAGTACAAGATTCAGGTTTACCTTTATTGAGCACTATAGTTATCTTGAAGCTGTAAGATTTTCTTCTGTTGTCCAGGCTATAGGCGAGCAACTTTATGCTGTCATTCTACCCTCAAAGCATTTTGAACAATGTGAATTGGAATAACATCATTCACAACTCAACTATTCATCTTTTTCCTTAAGTCATTCGTATGTAAATGCAGTTTGCTTGATGACTCCTTTTTCTTTATATCAATAATGTGCTTCTTCCCTTTTCATGGTACTAGAAGCTAATTCTTTTAGGACTTCAGAAAATCCACATTATCGCAAGTTCTTTGCAATCTTTAAGATGTTTCAATTTCAACCTTATCTGCTTGTGTGTCGTAGCTAGGATTAGCAATGCCTACTGGTGTATAAAATTTATACTCATCTTGTGACGTTGTGTAATTAAAATTCCTGCTGCTAACGGATCCTCCATCTTGCAGCCCCTTTTCTTCTTTGGAAGCTTCTAGTGTGCTAGGTTTTTTGGTGGGTATAAATGTAGCGTTGTTTTCAACGTTTACTTCCATGCAGGCAAAAATTAACAGCCCTGCAGCTCAGGAGAAATGTATTCTTCGCTTATTTCTGTATCATTGTGGAGTCAATCTGCCTGTTATGATATTTTCATATCCTTTTTCAATACATGGGCATGCAAGTAGTTTTCCACTGCCATCCTGGTACTTTCTGGTTCTTTAAGAGTACGCCATTATTTTGGATATATGAGCTTCATAATGGGCTTTTTGGGTTATACACTTAAAGCATGTCCACGCTTCTTGCTTACTTAGCTATATCCAACTATGATTCTGCAGGAAAGTAATTTTAACGCAAATCACCTTTTACTTCATTTTGGAGGATTTTGTATTCTACTGGGGACATCGGGTATTGCACACAAAATGGTTGTACAAGCATGTTCACAGTGTTCATCATGAGTAAGTGATGTTTAGCTTTGTTATTGTGTGGTTTTTTCAAATACATATTACGTGGTGATCTAAGACCTGTTTATGACTATTCTTAAACCTTAAAGACGTTTCCCTATATTTTTGAAGGTATGCTACGCCATTGGACTTATTCTGAATACGCTCATCCTGCTGAGATACTTTCCTTGGCTTTGCTACTATTGTTGGTCCTGCAATCACAGGCCCTCATACCAAGTCCGGAAACTACTCATCAACCTTCACCTACATGGACTGGTAAGTATCAAACATGAACGTGATCTACTTACAGCGTCAGCGTTTTTCTTATACTCATTAGATGTCGTCCTGACTTGTTAGATTTGTATGGGTTGATGGGTTTTCCAATGCGTGCACGCTCTACAGTTCTCTTTAATGACTCCTTGAAGGTTTAAATTCAACCACTAATACTGACGAGGTATGTTTTGTGGGTCATATTAGGATATTTGGAACTGATGTTGGTTACAGAAAGTTGAAAGCGTTGAAGAATGTGAGAATTGAAGAGAATAGCGAGGAAAGGAAGCAATGGTAGAACAAATTTTGGTCCGGAGATGTCAGTTTTGAAGAACAAATTGGAAAATGTCTTTTCACCTTGCGTGTTTGTGTTTTGTTACTGTTCTTGTCTATAGTTCGCATGGCTCTTTGGGCATTTCTGCCCTGTTATTCAGACAAATGACCTAATACAGTTTTTTCAAATTTCGGATTATTTCCTTGTATTACTCGCCTAATGATCACTGACACTGGACTTTTATTTCTTATGCACGACTGCCTCCGGCATTTTATTTGATGCATTCATTTCTTATCTGCTGTTTGGTTGGAGAGTTTCAGAAGAGGAGAGGCCTTCATTTGGATCAAAAAGTTGGAGGCTTCTTACCCTCCCCTTGTCTTGGGGTTTTAAGACTAGAATAAGATCAAAACCCCTTTCGTTTTCTTTTAAATCAAATAATAAATTATTAAGGAATTATGAATTCTCTCCTCTCTCCATTAAGAATCCTCCTCTTAACTTCCATTACAAATAATTGAGGCAAAACACTTAATTACAATATCTTTTATATGTAAATATGAGTAGGCAAAATTTGTTGAATGTAGCTGACCAATGACATACCACGAAACATGTTTTAAGAAAAACACATTCCTAATTTATCAGATCAGATTGGACATTGGGTTTGAGCATTAAATCAAAGATATTCAGCCTCAATAAGAATTACTATATACTATTACGCAGCTGCATTAACACTTGAATGACATTGTTAGGACGAAAGGATCTCTCACAACACAGTCGTAGTTCCTTGACAGAAGTTACCCCGATCTAACAGACCCCAGGAAGGGGGCGGCGGGTGGGGGGAGCAGAGTTTTGAGGGAGGGGGTTAAAATTCCTTTCGACTCAACGTGCTGGGGGTTTGGATCTTTAATGATGATTGAAGTAAGTACGGAGCTATCGCATTATACGCTGACAAGTGAATCAGTCCATTGCATTATTCAATGGACAATGCTATTAATTTGTTGGGCCGAGAGCGTGCATCATGTTAGCCAAAAGTCCATTTTCCTTTTTTGCCTTCCTTCTTGTTTTCTCTTTTGGTAGTCCTTCAATTGATAATTAATTTCAGGCCCTCGTCCTGAGATCCACCACCACTACGCTGACGTTGTCAGTGGAGTGCCTGGCCAAAGCAAGCTTCGTCAGCAACGTTGACGCCTCAGAGCACGCTTTGTCTGACGTCTCCGTCGCAGCCCCTTCCATTTCGCATTCCAACGCCACCTCTTGGCTCGGTGGCGCGTGGTTCCTTCCGCGCAGACACATACGTGCCACCCCACACGCTGTCTCATTCGACACCACGTCCCATAACCCGTCACTTGCCAGTATCAAACAGTCGTCCTCCGCCGTCCGATCCGTTATCGTCACCTCCGGCACGCAGCTCACGTAAGGCTTCAAGTAATTGTCACCTGCCACCAGTTTTCACCGATCAACGCCAAACACATCAGCAAAAATCAAATCATCGCTTGTTCGTCGGCGTGCTCTACGCCATTCTCATTCAATGCTTAACTAGCTTTACCTATGGCTCTTGACATCGCAAGCATTCCCAGAACGCGTGGTCCATCCCAGAATATAACCCGTCCTCCAGCTTCATGGATCCGGTTCAGCTCGTCCGGACGATCCGGCTGCATCCCACCGTTCATCATAACTAATTAGATCGACAGAATACGATTTTTTTTTATAATCGCAGAACATGCTTGATTTTATCTGATAAGCCAAGTGAGGAAGCTGACCTTGTGATCGGAGGAGAGAGGGATGGGTTTGCCGTTGCGGCAGAGCACGGCCCTTGAATCACCACAGTTGGCAACGATAACCTCGTCGGCGGTCAAGATAGCAATGACGGCCGTAGATCCAACGGCGTCGCACTCGGGCGACTGAAGCTCACACCTACAATCGGCTTCCAAGGCATTAGCATTCCAAGCAATGACCTCCTGGTCCATTCGCGAGAAGCTTCGCTCCATCGCACCCTCCCAACACATCGACCACTCCTGTTTCTCTAGCTCTTCTTTCACCAACTCATGCAATCGGTCCTTACATTTAGCCGCTACCTAAACAATCATGCATCATGCAACAAAACAAAACACTTTAACGTCTCATGAATTTTACAAATCCAAGAACTTGATAATATCATCTTTAAAAGTTTCCATCTCTTTGCCTCTTTCACACACAGATTGATTAAATGAGTATTAATTTTATTTATTGAGGGTGAGGCTATTGGCTCTTACATGAGAGCAGCCGTGGCCATCGTAGACTCCAAAGTAGTGAAATTCACCAGAGGCTTGATGGTCCCCGCAAAACCAGGGATGGACAGCCACAGCATCCTCCATATCTCTTCGCCTTCCACACACCGATGCAACCCCGAATTTAGGATACGGACTCGCAGGAACTGGTGAGTACGTTGGGTCGAAGGAGTCACCCGAAGTTTGTTTGTCACGGGTCTCTGATTTTCCTGGGTTGGGGGATAGAAACGCGAGGGCTTTCTCTATATCAGTAGCGCAGTTCTCCACGGCATTCTCACAGTCCCGAGACAAGGAGTGGGGAGCAAGGCGGAGTTTGGGGCGTTTCTCCTCGCCTTCCACCACCTTAAATCGCCTGATCTCCATTCTCCTCCTTCTGGCTTCACGCGAGCTCGGCTGACACGCACCCGAGGCATCGCTCTCGCTCACCACCCCGCAGCATATCTCCGCCATTTTTTGTCAGTCAGGGCCGAACGGAACCTCCTCAGCGAGTCGTCGATTCACATGGGAAGTCTCAATCAATCTGGGCTCATCTCGTACGGAGCTTTGATACGGGAATGACGGGAGTGAGTAGTGATAGTAATGAAGAGGAGAAAGGGGGGCCGCCAAACAAATTAGCAGAATGAAATGAAGAGAAGGCCCGCGATCGTGCGTGGCTTATAAAAGGACTCCCAACGACGGGCACCACTCCGTCCCAGGAGGGGAGAGAGGCGTGCGGTTATTTATTTATTTTTCTTCCTCAGAGAACTTGACGGATGGTATGTGAATTTTTAAATGAAAATAAATAATTTAGATTACGAGAACTAATTAATTACATTTAAAAGAAATTTAAAAAAAATGATGTTGTGAAATGTTGAATTTAAATAGTTGGAAGTAATAGGAGGAGGAGGGGGGGCGGGTTTAGAGCGTAAAGGAAGGGCTTGCTGGGGAAGGGAACACGTGTGTAGGGAAGTGCAGAGAGGGGGAGTGCGTGGACCAATGAAACGGTGACAACGACACAAGGAGGAGGTCACGGCACCTGAGTGGAGCCGGGGCTTTGAATTTGAATTCTCAATTCTCAACCCACATTTTAATTTTATTACTCGAAACTCTCTCTCTCTCTGTTTCGTGGTCCAACCACAAGCCTCTACGTATCCCTCTCGCTCTCTTTTTGATTTGGACGCGGCCCCCCCACCTGTCCCCTCCTTTATGCCCCGACACGTATCCCTCCCCTCTTTTACATTCCCATTTCACCCCCCATCACACCCCCATATTTCCCCATTAGAATCTCCTCTACTTTTCGGCGCCTACTGCGAGTCTGCGAGAGTGATCGCCCCGCCAATCCCTCCATCCCGCTTCTTCCGGACGCCGTCCACGTGGAGCCCTCCCAATTGATACCACGCCTGAGCTTTGTCCTCCGAGCGGAAACGTTGAAACTTATGATGGACGGCAGGGATTTGATGGTAATAGGAGGGAAGGTGGGGGAGTCGTTGCATGAGAGCCTCCTCATAGGTGATGCCTTGGCTCGACATATGTCTGCTGCCTCACCAACATGCAACGCCATTTGGTGTGGCTTCCTCATTAGTCATTTCCAATGACACCCTCACTCCTCTCCTCTCCGCCACGTCCCTCCTTTGTTTCCATTCCCGCTTTCCGCCCATTTCGCCGCCCCGGTTTCTGCCTTTTTCCCTCCCGCTCTTGCATATATTCATTCACGTGTGTCCCATTTTTCATCCTCATTTTCTATGCTCTTCCCCCAGTGCCAGTCACTTCACTTAAAATCACTCCAGAACAACCATGTTTTACATACATGGGCCGCATTTTCATCACGCACTTTAGCTGCTCTTCCATTCATTTACTTCCTTCCCCAGAAATGCTCGCAGTCGTCTCTGTGAGCACGCAGGAGCATCTCCGGCTAATATGGGTTCCATCGTAACTTCCAAACCACACAAGTGATTGATAAGCTTGCTAGCTGCCAGTTACAGCAGCGCTTTTTTTTTACCATAAAGTAACAGCGCATTCTACCATACATTGAATTGTATTGTTAACATATACGCTTATGCAGCATAGCATTACGAAACTGTGTTAGGGGGAGAAATTATTTATGGTTAATTTATGCCCCGTCCATAAGCTGGGTACGTAAGTCACGTGTCGACGGGGAGAAAAAGCTCCTCACGTCAAATCATGGAAAAGTGGGTGGAGATGGTGACAGGGAAATCAGGAGGCTTCCTCGGATTCAGGTACTCCCGCCCCGCAAGCCATCGCTAACTAACAGCTCGCTCGCAGCAGAGGAAATCCCGACAAGAAATCAATAGCTTCGTCGTGCCCATCACGCATCTCTTACTAAATACCATTAACCCAACATGCTATATCTTATAATTAATTAGAATTTAATACCGCCAGTTTTGCTGGGACCATATCATCCAGGATTAATTAGAATTTCAACCTCCGAGTTCGTTGATAGGCATGGTATAAACAAAGTAATTAATTTTTTTTGAAAAAAAAGAGAGAGAAGGAAGCATCTGAAAGCAAGCTGACATTCTCCCCTGCCCTCGGATCAATTATTAAATTTTACAGCCTCCAATCTTTCCGGGTTGCTTCTGTTTATCTTATCTTAGGGATAATAAAAGAAGACCATTACTTTTCTTTAAAGCAGGCGTTCAGTGGGCCTAACTAAAGCCGAATTTTTTTTAAAAAAAACAACCATTCAAACGGGGGATCATAATCTGGGTCAAAGATTCTCTGACGAGTGACACACCAGCATCAGGCCGACACGTGGGACTTGCGTAAGCAATATCGCCCGGGATGGCCATTTCATCCGGGAAAAGCTGCTGGGGTCGGCCTGCTAATACTCACCAAAACAACATCTTTAATCATCGTTTGGGCGGAATAATCAAAGAGGGTATGTTTTCAATTCCCTTGGGTCTCGGCTCACCCCATCGATATGATGCCTCCTTAATTGTAATGAGGGCAACATGTTGGCATCTGATTGGTTCTAATAAATTATAATTAGATATTTTAATCAAATAACAATGAGCTGATGATGTGGAAGGGCCCAATCATCGCTGGTCCTCCTCATTTTTACGCCTTTCACACGGCTCGTTAGTCCTTGTGCCCCTGTTGAGATGGGACCTTTGGCCTCGTTTTACTTCCCCGCTCGTTGTATTGTGACTGTGAATACGGTGTCCGCAGACTACTAGGTTGATCCTAATTATAAGATCATTACAGATTACAAACGAGATTTTATAATTAAGACTGAATATAATATTACACTAAATAAATTAAAATCTGGGTTTGCACGAACACGATCACGGACTGTTGAAATAAATAAAAATTATTCATATTTTTATTTTTATTTGAGTCTCTATTTCCATCTCAGTATCACCTGTTTTAGTTTCCTTCTTCATTTTTTCTGGGTTTTTGACTCGTTCATCGTTTTTGTTTTTCCAGAGGAAAAGGAGGCCTAAACCAACCATGGAAGATCAAACCCTCGGCCTATCATTGACAAAGCGCAACTAGCCCATCCCCACCGAGATTGATTAATGTCCATTTTCTCACCGATTTTCCTCGACCGACTGTGGATATCAAGGATGTGTTGACTTAGGCTTCGCCACCTCATGTCATACGTCCTCTTCTCCCAACCACCAGGCCCAGCATTCATTAAGCACTTTCTTTCTTTTTCGAACCACGTGGTGAGAAAATATCTCGGTGACCCGCCATCTGCTATGATAAACCAGGGAAAATTAGAATGAAAGACCTAAAAAAATGATATTTATTATTATGAAAGACAATAAAAATTGTAATTATATAAAAAGACCAAACATCAAAATAAGAAATTTAAAATACTAAACCACCCTAATCAAACCTCCTGCATTCCCTCCCACTTCAAAATTAAAATAAAAAACTAAAACTAAAATGAAATTAGTTTTCATAATAAAAAAATAAAATTAATTTTTAACCACATCGTATTTTTACAATACATGGCATTCTGCCTATCAAACCAGATTAAATATGGAATCTTCATAGAGCATCAGTTGTATTATTTATTTTTTTTAATAGTATAACATTTATTATTTGTAGTATTTTATATTGATATAATGTCAAATTCTCAAAAAGATCTAGTAATATGCTTGATGAATTCGAATCCATTTTTATGACTCACATATCCATCATATCTTAAATTGAGTGGGTTTGAATTTGTAACTCGACCCCTAAAAATGAACATATATTCCTAGGAGCCAAAAGAGTTTAGGACTAATTTAAAATAATCAGTCAAAAGTCATAAATTTATTACCATTATTATCAAACTTCAAATTCAAATATTAAAAAAAAAAGAATATACATTAAAGATTAAAAATCAAAATTGTTTCAACTCAATCTAAATAATAATTAAATCACAAATAATTGTTTCACCACCATATGTATTATGAATATTCAAAACTCTATCACAGCGATCATGAAAATTTAATTATACACTGAGCCGATAAATGAAATGAAAAAAATACCAAATTAATTGTATGAGATTAAAAAATGCCATGCACAAGAACAAGATATTATTTTCATGACCATAAGAAATTGAAGAATTTTTTAATATGGTGTTATCTGACACTTGCAAGAGTAAATGATATTGATGGTATGAATTTGAATCTTCGTGAGAATTGTTTTTTTTCTTTTCAAAAAGGAATATGATAATGGAAATGATGGGTGATTTTAATTTTAATTTTAGTTTCAGCTTTTTTTTTTCCAAATTCTGAATGTAGGAGAAAATATAGGGAATTAAGTTAGGGTATTTTGGTATTTTCAGATTTATATTTTGGTATTTGATCCTCATAAATAATTACAATTTTTAAGATCTTCTATAATAAATTTTATTTGTTTTAGGTCCTTCGTTTTAATTCTCCTAATAAACAAATTATTTGGCCAAATTCTGCGGCGCCCGTGATAAACAAGACACCAGAGGGACAGAATACTAAGATGTGAAGTGAACGTCGAAACGGCCTAATCTACAAAGTAGTATACGCCCGTCTCGAACGAAAAGGTGATGTAACCCTTCTGGGGTCGGTGTCGTTATGGAGGACTATCCGCGTATGCTTCTGAGGGGCCTCTAGTTTCCTTTGCGGCCAAGATACTGATCAAGACAGGCCGCCCGCATTATTCCACTAATTCTGCTCCCCTTTCCTTATTCATACTGCTCTCGGGTTCTTTCATTCTTTCCGCGGAAATTAACTGCCGCCTTCTGGCAAATTTCGTAAAATGTTCGACACAATACCACATGGCACACGCCTTGTTCACGCCTCAATGAACCACAGCTTCTAAGCATGATTTCACCCGCTCGCTCTCTCTCCATTCGCGTCTTCAGAGTTCGGACTGTTTCCCACGTTTAATTCTTCACGAAGGGTAGATCTCATCTCACAACTCTTAGAACGAAAATGATTAGTTACCTTCGAATTCGTCCCCGGATGAAGGAAAAATATGGTCCCGCAATGACGACAATGCACATTAAGGGGGAAAAAAATTAATCAATTATTGCAATATTAAAAAAGCCGCCTTGCAAGGTTGATCAACACCTTCACCTTTCCCATAATAAAATTTTGCTGATATCAGAACATTGATTCTACACGGATGGTTGTTGGAAGTTCAAACTAATAAAATCCATGGTTGGCGTGTGGAGTATGATGCATATCGAAACTCCTAGTCGTGTGCTGGATAAAAACCATTCACGGTCATTCCTCCATCCACGCATATAATCTGGCCAGTGATATATGATGACGCCGGTAAGCAAAGAAACGCAACAAGAGAAGACACTTCTGCTGGGTCTCCCAGCCGCCTCAGAGGAGTTCGAGAGTATACTTCTTCCAGATACTCTTCGTTGCTCAGCACCTGAACCAAATGGAAAAGGTCAAATCAAGATTTTCATATTACAACTGCACTGAACTCAGGGATTCGCAGCAACATCTAAAGCACCGCAAAGCAGCAATTTTTATTCCAAGCAAACATCATTATAATCTGTGAGAGAGTAATATACCCCTGCCTAAGGATGGTTTAGGCTCCAGATAACAAGTCAAATCTTTATACAAAATTGAGCATGAATCCTAGAGGATCCAATTATGGGATTGGAACTTTCACTTACTTAAAATCTCTTGCTATGTTACTTAAAAAGAAACTAGAATCGTTCCTGTTTCTTTTCTGCCATACAGATTTGATTGGTCTATAATTGCAATCAGACACAGAGAATTTCAAATCCCAGAAAGACGGATGCATTTGTCAATCAGATTTGCAAGATATGCTTGCACAAAAGTTACTTTATAGAATCTCTGAAAGTTAGGTTCAAGACGAATTGGGTGTTTATCAACTGTCTAGGCGATAACTTTCAAATTTGCAACTTAAGATGCTTTTAGCAGAAACCAATGTGCCACACTGAGGAAAGAGATTGAATTCATCTATCAACCGATATGTCAAAGACTCAGAACAAAGGCATTTTCTTGCGGTCAAAATTTGACTTTCACTTCCAATTTCCCACCGTTACAAGCTTGATGCATATCCCAAACCAGTTTCTCCACTATCAACACCCCACCTACTCCGAAAGAAACATCAAAACATACGCCGAAAGAGGAAAAAGAATGAATATTACTGTAGTAGCATTGCTGAACCAGTTTCATCAGGATCTAAATCAAACTAATTGTCACATGACAAGGAAAAAGATTATTACTTGCTCCACCATTGAAGTTCTTATGTACCAGGGAGCCACTGCATTACACCGTATATTGTCTTTTGCCCACTCACAGGCAAGATTTTTGGTTAGTTGGTTAATTGCCCCTGTCAATCTCAAAACAAATAAAAATTTCAGAATCTGATTAATACTTCCAGCTCTGTTAGCGGGCAAAAATAGGAAAACTACCTTTGGTAGCTCCTTGAACAGACATCGACTTCAGTGAGACAAAACCAGAGACAGAGGAGACAAACACAACGCTTCCCACTTCTGATGCTTTCAAAAGCGGATAAGCAAGTTGGCATAAATGAAAGGCGGATGCTAAGTTAGTGTCGATGAGAGTGGAAAACTCTGTACTCGTGAACTCTGTCATTGGTTTCCGAATGTTTGTCCCCACATTATTTATCTACACATTAAAATGATCGTGTTTGAAGTATTAGCAAAAAGAAATTGAAGTTCGTCTGCAAAGTATCAACTAAAAATTTAACTCAAAATCAGATACACTTGTAGACTCGTCTGCCCTAATAATTCGCATGCAGATGCCAGTCAATAACAGTGCAAACCGCTAAATAGCACAAAGTATATCATTCTAACGGTGATTATTATTGTAAGTTTGTGACCATCGCGACGTATGATCACTCCGATTGCTACGAAAAGTGCACGCTTTGACCCGCAATAGCAGAAAATAAAATGCACGCAACAGTTATGAACACCAGCCATGGGAGAGGAGAGGGACTTACAAGGATTTGGAGCTTCCCGTCGAAGATAGACGAGACGTTCTCCATCATCACCTCTCTTTGCTGTGGAACGGACACGTCACAGATGGACCCAGTGATTTCAAAACCCGAAGCATTCCAATCGTTGAGGCATTTACTGAGTTCAGTATCATTTCGAGCACAGGTATGCACTCGAGCCCCCAATCCAACCAATTCCTCCACAATCGCGCGGCTTTGCTTATTCCAAATTACATGATAGTATAAGCAGCTCAAACAGTTAAGAAATAGAGGGAAGCAAGAGAACTGGAGTTAAAATGCTGATACCCGATTCCACGAGTTCCGCCGGTGACGAGGGCTGTCATTCCGCGAAGGGACCATTTATCCTCTTTTCTCTGACTCTGCAATTGGCTTCTGATAGCTCTTGCACGAATCGTGTGTGCTATTCTAAGACCGGTTCGGCGGGACTGTGAATGAAGAATAGCATTCCCAGCTGTTGGGAAGGCAGAAGAAGCAGCCTGGTGCATCCTGCTCGCATGCCCCAGCAATGGCAACAGGACCTTGGGCAGTTCGGACTTGCGCGCTGCGCTACCTTGTCTCTCGGTTTGAGGAATCCCGAATCCGGGTTGGGCTCGCGGGAAGCAGATCCGGTGAATTGTCAAGCAAAGATCAACGTGTAATTTTATAAATATTTTAAATTTAAGATATACTACAGTCGGAACAATAAATTGCACTAATAAAATTATTACTCTTTCGGTCTTTAATATATGATTTAATTATAAATTTGATTTTGATCCTAAATATAAAATTTATTTTTATATTTATAATTTTTGTTCAAATCACCCTATTAATACTTCCTCAACTATAGTCAAGAATAAGAGGGAAGGAATATATAATGAAGATGATTAAGGTATTTTAGAAAAAAACATATCATATTTATGATAGTTAACTAACTTATTTTAATTTTCTTAATCTAATCAAATTAATTAAATAGAGTCTTATATTAAGGAATGAAAGAGTATTTTATATTCAAAATTTTGTTTGAAAATGGCCATCATAAATTTTTATTTTTACATAAAATTTGCAAAAGATATAGAAATGATTTCCCTCTCTGCACTCAATTTTTATTTTTACTTTCCATATCAATTGCCAAATACACGATCGAGTCCATATAAAATATATAAAAACTCTTAAAAAATTGTTCTGTTTATAAACTACAAACAATACTAGTGTTGTGGCATTTACTCTGTTTAGTGTTTACATGTATAGTTTAGCATCATTCGTATTGGTGCAAAATTTAATAACATAAAAATTTTAAAAATATATGCAGTTATGCATAAAAAAAATAATATTTTCAAGTCAATTCATTTTATATACTACATCAATTACTAATCATGAAGGTTCCACATGCTATTGATTTAACTAAAGAAAAGAATGTATTGAAGACCTAATGACACTCTGTATGCCATTAATTAAATTTTGAATAAATTTAAATTATAAATATATTTTTCCCCTCTCTTTCACGTTAGTGTGTTATTCTTGTTTTTATCTCTTTTTTGGTTGTATTCTTTTATTATCTTTATCTCACTTCCCACTCTAAAGGTTAGAAATCTATAGTTGAATAAATCGAAGTGATGCCCCACTGTTATTCTTGAAGAAAAATGTCTAAAATTTCCGAGGATGTGCTCTCTGCGAGGTCGTTTGCTCCGACCCACCCGCAAACACCCACAAAACCAAAAAAAAAAAAATATTGGGGGGGGGGTTGGAATTCAAAATTTCTCATCCATCCAGAAACAATTTATTTGGCATTAAAAAAAACCATAGCCACAAGAAAAGTGATCCACTAACCTAGAAGTAGTAGCTTAGAGTGACTGGTCGTTTGTAAGATGCAAAGGGTTTCTCCTCGTCTTTTTTTTAAACAAGCAAGATTGAGTTTGGCCCAAAAAAAAAAAAGCAGGATGAGAAGTGGTTGTTGAGAGCAAGGAAGGCCCGTGGCCTGGGTCGATTATTTTGTCAGTGCAAATAATAGCCAGACGTGCAGACATCGGCTGAAGTCCTAGAAGACGAGGAAAATAGCTGTATTGATTATTTTTGCCTTGGCCATAATCTCATTAGAAATCTGGAACTAGCAGAAGTCCGCAATATATCTGGCTCAGAGTCATACAACTTTACAGAGACACAAGTTCAAAGCAAATAACCTGCAATGACATAGCCTTAAAAACCAGAGAACTACCCCCAATCAAGTTATGATCACTAGTCATCATCAACATAGATGGTCTCCTGCTTGAACAGGCCACCAAATACGCTCCTGACCTCCGCCGTTTTCTCTGTTTTCTTTGACTTATCCTCCTTTCGTTTAGCGGTAGGGCCGCTTGGTTGCTTAACCACTGCCTTGTTAGGCGGGAGACTTCGAGCCTTTGGCCTGTCCCCTCACAGTGGCAAGCTGTACTTTCGGGGGCTCCTTAACTTCTAGTTTGATAGCCGGCACCAAGCCATATGAATAATTAATGAACTGTGCAGCTGACACGGAGCCCAAAGCCTTTTTTTTTTTTAGTATTGAGCATGAATCTCTGTGAACAGTGTTTTGAGTGTGGAGCCATGATTGAGCCGTCTAAAAGCATCAGCTTGAGTGGAAGAGAATTAATAGATATATTGATTACTAATCATGAAGGTTCCACATGCTATTGATTTAACCTAAAGAAAGAAATGTATTGAAGACCTAATGACACTCTGTATGCCATTAATTAATTTTGAATAAAATTTAAATTAAATATAATTTCCCCCTCTCTTTCACGTTAGTGTTATTCTTGTTTTTATTCTCTTTTTTGGTTGTATTCTTTTATTATCTTTATCTCACTTTTTTAAAGGTTAGAAATCTATAGTTGAATAAATCGAAGTGATGCCCACTGTTATCTTGAAGAAAAATGTCTAAAATTTTCCGAGGATGTGCTCTCCGCGAGGTCTTTTGCTCCGACCCACCCGCAAACCCACAAAACCACAAAAAAAAAAATTTGGGGGGGGGGGTGGAATTAAAAATTTCTCATCCACCCAGAAACAATTTATTTAGCATTTTAAAAAACCCATCTGCCACAGAATAAGTGATCCACTAACCTAGAAGTAGCTTAGAGCGACTGGTCGTTTATAAGATGCAAAGGGTTTTCTCCTCTTGTCTTTTTTAAAATAAGCAGGATTGAGTTTGGCCCAAAAAAAAAAAAAGCAGGATTGAGAAGTAGTTGTAGAGAGAAGGAAGGCCCGTGGCCTGGGTCGATTTATTTTGTCAGTGCAAATAATAGCCAGACGTGCAGACATCGGCTGAAGTCCTAGAAGACGGAAAATAGCTGTATTGATTATTTTTGCCTTGGCCATAATCTCATTAGAAATCTGGAACTAGCAGAAGTGCGCAATATATCTGGCTCAGAGTCATACAACTTTACAGAGACACAAGTTCAAAGCAAATAACCTGCAATGACATAGCCTCAAAAACAGAGAACTACCCCAATCAAGTTATGATCACTAGTCATCATCAACATAGATAGTCTCCTGCTTGAACAGGCCACCAAATACGCTCCTGACCTCCGCCGTTTCTCTGTTTTCTTTGACTTATCCTCCTTTCGTTTAGCGGTAGGGCCGCTTGGTTGCTTAACCACTGCCTTGTTAGGCGGGAGACTTCGAGCCTTGGCCTGTCCCCTCACAGTGGCAAGCTGTACTTTTGGTTTTTCATCCTCTTCGGACTTTTGGTTCTGCATCGAGGTGGCCAACTGTAAGCTCAACTTCTGCCATGAAATGCCCGCACCAAAATCTCTTGCCTTGGTCAAGAGGGCATCTACAGAGGCCCCGGCAGCCTCGGCCTTCTGTTGGGCTTCTGAAGCTAGACCAGCAGCCCTCGCTTCTTCCTTGGACAACTTCTCCACTTCTTCTTCCAGCTTCTTTGTTGCTTCTGCGGCTTCGCGGGCTCTTTCAGCAGCCACTATTGCCTCTTCCTCTGCTTTGGCCTTTTTAACTGCTTCTGCATAGGCTTCCCTTCTTCCATCCACGGGGATTGTCCTGTAAACAAACTCACAATTCAGTCTTGCATATCCGCTTAGTGTTTTGCAGCCGTATAGATTCTTCTACTTATATTCTATGTAATTAAATGAAGGACCAGAGTGCCACTTTCAGATATTTGCTCGTAGTTCTCCAATGAGAGAAGATAATTAAGCATTACATGATTGCATCGTTCCAGGACAAAGCAAATTAAATCGAGAAGTTTCTTCATGTCATTTATTCAAAGACAAGCAAACATTGATAGATCATTGCCGAGTTTGGGTTTTAAATTTGACCTCAGTTGACTCATAAATGATTTATAGTCATCACTGGCAGGCAACAAACATGATACGGCGCTTACCTGAAGAGTTCATCTACGCGCTTCAATGGGGCTTCTGGATCCGTGCACACTTCCACAACCTATTTGTAAAAGGCAAACAAAATTTGCCAAAAAGTAAATTAGTCACATCCAGCTTGGATCTATTCCGTTTCTCTTATCTCTGGTAATGATGCGCAAATGTCCATGTGCAACAATCGGTACCTTGTTTTCTGCTATTTCTGTGTTTGAGAAAACATCCGCCACTAGCGATGCTATCTTGGACTTGGCAACCTGATCATCATCATTTTCTACCAAGTTTTAGCTACAAAGATGGAAACATGGATATTAAGCGAGAAAAAGAAAAGAAAGAAGACAACCTAAAAAGGGAGACAACATATATATTAGACATTATCTCATACATTACATTACTTTATAGTCGTTTTCTCCGGCGCTTCCTTCACCTGAGACGACCACATTATAGGAACTCTCCGGCGCAAAATCATCGGTTAAACTTGTCTTGATAAAGGTATAGCTGACGTCTGTCTCAATCACTTTCTGCAAGAACTCTGGTATGCTCAAGGGCTGAGACCGTGAGAAACAGGTTGTTGAAGAATGACGAGATGCCATCCAGTACATTGTAAGTTGAGGCGCCGGAAGTGTTCCCGTCGTAGATAATAGCCACGTGGCTGACGCCGGCCAGTTGGGCGGCTTGGACTACTTGTACGGCGTCCGATGTGGAGACCTCCGAAGTTGGACCATTCTCTGCGGGACCAATTGTGACAACTACCTGCTAGCATTGCCTATTGCTTTGGCTATTGATTCGGCATCTTCGAAGCTCGATTGTACTGCATTGAGGCGCTTTGATTCTTCCTTGATATGATCTGCGATGATGACACAGTAGGAACTGACACATAACTCAGTACATCTTCGCATATTAAGGTTTTTATTCAAATGTCAATTAGCTTCGATGTTATATAACAGCCATGATTTCATTCTGCTTGCCCAATGAATTAACACGCACATCAAAAAGGGGGAAATTTCCAATGGTTATACGTCATTCACAAGCATAAGAAAGGAAGAAAATAGTCTAATGCAGGATGAGTTTGCGAGCGACAATTGTGAGCTTGAGTTGATTTAATCAGATTACAGGAATTAGAAATTTAAAACTATGTGCTGAGGTGGGATTGGATGAAGCTGACCTTATATTCAGCAGCAAGACGAGCCAATTCTTGAGCAGAACCAAGTTCGGGGACACCGGCTCTGACATTGAAACCTTGCCTAAGCAGTGTCTGTGAAATGCGAATACCGGCCTGCCCTGTCGCGCCGGCAACAAACACTGTAGCAGGGTCCTTGCGCTTGGGGTTGCCGAATGACAAACCCGGCGAAGTGGGGTTACTGGGAAGTGGGATCAAAGATGTCACATCAGGTAACTTGCCAAAGCTAAAACGAAAAGGGTTGGAATTGGCGGGGGTCTCGGGCTGTGCTCCTCCTTCAGAAGAAGGATCGTCTCGGGGTTTGCCCAGCCGAAGGGGAGGGAAGGATCCGGACTTCTTGGCAATGACTCTGAGCCTTGGATTCCTGGGGTTCGGTCTCGAATGGGGCGTGGTGGTGAAGAGAGAGGAATTGGAAGTGAGGGTGGGAGCCATGGGCTGATAGAGAGAATTCCCAGACGACCCTCGCGCTCAGTTGGGGTAATATCTCTCATGTCGATCGCGCACGACATGGCTCGGCCTTTTTGTGAGCTAAATTTTGTTGGCGGGGTTATGTGAATTATCTTGAAGGAAGAGGCAATAGAAATCTGGCGAATAAGAGGGAGCCACGTAGATGGGGTTTATCCAGTGCGCAATTATCCAACACCAAGCGTTCTGCTTCTTAATGTTACTGAGAATGACATGCCCTGCTCGCACTTATACAGTTGAATGTTTCATCATCCGTTAATGAGTTGCTAAGGTCCATGTTTTCCTCCAAGATTATCTCTCTTTTTTTCGCAAACAAATAGCTGAGGCCAACGAGAAGAGAGAGAAATTTTTTTCTCTGTTTTTTTTTCTTTCTGGGAGGCGGAAGGAGAATAACTAATAAGAATTACATCTTGAATTTTGTTAGCCAAACTTGATTTGCTTTTACAGTCACTGACCAGTATTGACGAAGACATCATAAAAATCAAACGTGTATAGAGGAACTTGGTGATGAACTGAATCATGAAGGGGCAGAGGCTTTTGAATCCGTCATGGCAATCTGGGTATAGTCTAGTGCAGGTTCGCCGGGACAGGAATCAATGGATCAGTGAAGATACATGTGCTTCTTAGTGAAAGCGGCAGATGCAGGTAAACACAGAGGAAAGTGTTACAGTATGCAGCAGCCGCGAGTAAAGGCTGTGGCGGAGATAGGACTTTTGAAGGTGATGGTGATTTCCGCCGCCAGTGTGCTGGAGTGAAGTTAATCCGGTGTCTTCTATTGTCGAGGGATGACCGATAAAATGCATGATAATCCCCATTTTTTGCTACCCAAAGATGATGCCTTTTTTCATGAAGTCAGCAAATTTAAGCCACAAAAATTTATCATTGATTAGAGGCCATCACTATTAAGATATTTAATATGATTTTTTTTGTCAGAATAATACGAGACAATTTGGACCCAGTCAACGTGATACGGACAACTTGTGTAGTGGGGGAAACTAGGATAACACAGGAAATCAAAAAATGGTTTATCCACTGCCCCCGTGTAGACGGTGATGATCCTCTACAAGGGATTACAAATACCATAAAATATGCAATATTCTTCTAATGCAAGACTGCAAATATAGCGTCAGCTGTTAATAAAAAATGTGAAGGAGAGCCTCCGCTAATGGAGGGAGAGTGACTATCGGAAACAGTAGCCCTTCGAGTTTTCAATTTTTTTAAAATGCTATTTTGATGTTTTGCATTACTGATCATCTGAGAATTTATACATACTTTAAATTATACGTGTTTTCTAATTATGCTCCTCTTTGACTAAATCCTCATTGCGCCCTTGACAAGTTGACGCGGGATAAATTGGTGGGGGATAGAGTGGTTTCACTCCAAACGAAGCATATCATTTGCAAATCAGTTTCTATAGTACCATTTTTCTTTAACATTCCATAAATAAGTTGTTGAATATGATGAGAGAAGTCGAACTACAACCTTAAACTCTTGCTTCTTGAAAATTTGTCATCAATGACTGATGTTTACTTGCTTAAGGCAATTATTAAGAATCAAAGCAAGCTTCGTTTGCCCACTCAACTGAGTTTTTCCTTGACAAGCCTTTAATTTTGATGTCCGTAATTGAAGAACACTCATCAGAAGCATAAAGACACAGAATTTCATACAAGGAACCCTTCAAAGTCATCAGGGCATGGGCACACACGTTTATTAAGAAAACCTTAGTTTACAAATTGATGGAAATGATTTTCGATGGTAATTATTGGGGGTACATACACAGACATATGCCGGGGAAAAAACAGAGAGAGAAAATAGTTGAATATGCTATATACAAATGAGCAAGAGTCAGAGACATATCCCTGTCGAGATTTTCAATTTGTCTGGAGGATTCTGCCATGGTTCTCTTCCTCAGCAACTGCCAACGAAAAGAAAAAAACTCATAAATGCAATCCTGTAGTAGCAATATGATATTAGGCATGAAACTGCGGAATAGATCATCATAATATTACCTTGCTGAACGTTGCTAGATAGTACATGATTTTGAGACGAGGCACGTAAGGTTGGACTTCTGACAGAATATTGCGGTGGTTCCTCATTTCGGAGCATATGAGCAATGAGGTAACAGCTTCTCTCACCTTCTCCATGACGCCCACATCACCGGGAGTTCTCCTAGGACTCATTGCGTCCGATATCACTTGAGACAGAGCTTTCTCATCTTCCCCTGGCTCCAACTTATTCTTGAAATACTCTCTCACCGATACACCCTTGTCCCATGTTTGGTCGCCGGGGCCGGCCGTGGCATTCTTCATATTCAGCGTAGAAGACGCGGATGGTGATGATTTGCGCGGAGTCGATGGGGCTGATGAAAAGCGTGGAGCCTTTGACGCAACCGGAGAAAGTTTGGAGGCCGTCTTGGCGGGAGGAGTCAGCGGATTCGTCGTAGTCACCGACAAGGGAGATTTACGAGATGGTGCTGGGGTCAGTGATGGGGTTTGAGTATCTAAGTGTTTCGAAACCGTGAGGCCTTGCATTTTAGAGGAAATACAAAGGCCTGTGTCTGATGATGCTTTCGTATATGCTGGTGCGAGTTTCTCAGCTGCATTCCGGTCATTGTCTTGTTTGAAGCAAGAGAACTTGTGGACGCTGCAAGATGATGATGATGATGAGTTGTTCTCTTTGACTCCGTACAGCCGCTGAGCGGCTTTTGACGATCCATTTCACCTCTGGATTTTAAAGGGTTATGCAAAACATGGTTCTCGGCGATTACAGGAGTCGCTCTTGGATGCTGCCTGGCGTTTTCTTTGTATGCTTCGGGTGCCAGCTCCGATTCGTACACTGAAATATACGACGCGCGTTCCACGCTTAATTAACATTATATATTAAAATATGTGTAAATGTCAACCGTGATGTATATATAATATAGCCTGGGTTCTGAGTTTGCTTTGAGGGTAGTATATTTCCTACACTTGCTGCCGTGCTGATGGAGGTTTCGATAGGATTTAAGCTTAACTGTGTAATTTTGAGCAAACAGAGGAACTTCTTTCTTGGGCTTGTAGTCCCATCTGATTGCAAAATACTTTATATGTGTGCGTGTATGATGTAATATACTAGATTTAGTTTAGTACAGGTTAGGTGGTATATGCGTGAGTAAAGGCACTTCAATTCCAGAGTGCAAAGAATTTAACCACTTATAGAGGAGCATGCACAACATGGATGAGAACACTGCTGCAGTTAAACTTAACGCGTTGCCAAAACTATTGGAGGGTATGGTGTCGTGACATTACATTAAATCTCACCAATGTCATTTTGAGCAGCACCGCGGTGGTGTTTGGACATGATTGGTAGGAAGAGAATGAATAGGGGTTTGAGCAAGAATGTGGAACCTGGCGCGGTCTCATTTCTTGATGGTGACCAAAGAAAGATTGATAGTAACGGCACCGGGAGCAGTCCTATGAAGAAGTCACTATCAGGACGGCGGGACGCTAATAATGGAATGTCGATTGTTATGGTGTGCTGGAATTTTTCAAGTATGATAGTAAATTTGTGTGAGTTTTACCTTAGTAGAAAATTGAGAAGGAAAAAAAAGAAGTAGAAAGTGGGGTAATGTTGTGGCCGGCTTTCATGAAACAGGGAATAATAATTTAAGAGAAATGATTCATGTATTGATTCATGCCATTGGACTAATGGTAATAATTAAAAATATATATACTATTCCTTCCGATTTATTTATAATACCTTGTTTATAAAAAATTTTATTTATAGTCTCATAAATTATAAACAAATTTTTATAATTAAGATTAAGAGGTAGTATTACTAATAGAGTGGTTTTTAGAAATTGTTAGCCATTTATGTTATCACGCGGCATTAGCAGATCCATCCACTGGCTTCTCACGTTCTTTGCGAAATACTACTTCTGGTATTTAATATAAAGTTTTGTTAGGTTTTTATTTTGATTTTAAATATAAGAGCTTAATTTATTTTGTCTTTATTATTTATGTTTTTTTTAAAAATAATCATTCTTCTGATTAGTACACTTAATTAGTAAAAATATTTTAAATTTTTTAAAATTATCGGAGTAGTTCGAGTGACTGAGTGAGTGAAGAAGAGGACAAGTCCTACCCAAGTAACAGTCGAGGGAGAAGAAAACCCATCAAAAACCCTTATCCCCTCCTGCTGCCAAACCCCATCGTATCCGTCCCGATGTCCTCCTCCTTCTCTGCTACCCAGCACTTGAGTGCTACGCTCTCCGCCCCTCTCCCTCGTCGCCGCAACAATTCCCCTCGACCCTCCTCCCTCAAATGTCATCTCTCCTCTTCCCACGATTCTGATACCTCTAATCACGCCCTCTTCAAAACCCTCCCCAAGACCCTCGCCCTCTCTTCCGCCGCCGCCGCCCTCCTCTTCAGCTCCACCGGCCTCCCGCTCCTCCTCTCCAATGGATCCGGAGATTTCGGCGGCGGCGGTGCTAATGGCCTGGGTGGTGGCGGGGGCGGGGGCGGATGGAACTGGTTCGGCGGCACCGGCGGAGATGGGAATGGGGGTTCTTCTCTAGACTTTTCTCCCCGGCAGATGCTATTGCCGATGAATCCCCTTCTCAGGAGTGGGATTCCCATGGGCTGCCGGCCAACATTGTTGTTCAACTCAATAAGCTCAGTGGATTTAAAAAGTATAAAATTTCAGAGATTCTATTCTTCGATCGGAGGAGATGGAAAACAGTGGGCACCGAAGATTCCTTCTTCGAGATGGTTTCACTGCGTCCCGGTGGCGTATACACCAAGGCCCAGCTTCAGAAGGAGCTTGAGACCCTGGCTACCTGCGGAATGTTCGAGAAGGTAGATATGGAAGGCAAAACTAACGCCGATGGAACCATCGGAATTACAATATCTTTCACCGAGAGCACGTGGCAGTCAGCCGATCGGTTCCGCTGCATTAATGTGGGCTTGATGCAGCAGTCGAAGCCCATTGAGATGGACGCGGACATGACTGATAAGGAAAAGCTGGAGTACTTTAGAAGTCAGGAGGAGGACTACAAGAGGAGAATTCAGAGGGCAAGGGCGTGTCTTCTGCCGATGCCTGTGCACATGGAGATTATGCAGATGCTGAAGGAGCAAGGAAAAGTGAGTGCCAGGCTATTGCAGAAGATAAGGGATCGGGTCCAGAAGTGGTATCAGGATGAAGGCTATGCATGCGCACAGGTGGTTAATTTTGGGAACCTGAACACGAAGGAGGTCGTCTGTGAGGTTGTAGAAGGGGATATCACCCAATTGGTCATTCAATTCCAGGATAAGCTTGGCAATGTTGTTGAAGGTAACACTGATGTCGCGGTGGTCGAAAGAGAACTGCCGAAACAGGTACATATGGTTATGTTACATTGCAGGTTGTGCCGTTTTTCCATTTCATTTGTTTCGAGTTTTGATAATCAATACCGACTGCCGCCAGAAAATGATCTTTCAGGCAAACACATCATGGCATTTGTTTCTTGTGTCAAATTTCTAGGCGTTGGTGTTATTGACTTTTGCGCTTGGTTTTTGGTCTTTACCTTGTTCATCGGTTGTTGACTACTTAGTGGATATTTGTATGGATAACAGCTACGCCCAGGTTACATTTTCAACATCGAGGCAGGGAAGCAAGCTTTAAGAAACATCAACTCCCTTGCTCTGTTTTCAAACATTGAAGTGAATCCACGGCCTGATGAGAAGAATGAGGGAGGAATTATCGTTGAGATTAAGCTTAAAGAATTAGAACAGAAGACAGCAGAAGTCAGTACTGAGTGGAGTATTGTCCCTGGACGAGGAGGACGTCCTACATTGGTACTCATGTCTAACTAAAAATTTACTTTGTCATCGGCCATCAGTTTTTGTTCATTAGTTGATCTCATGTATTTATATTCACTGTCTGTGTAGGCATCACTGCAGCCAGGAGGCACTGTTACCTTTGAACACCGGAATTTGCAAGGATTGAATAGATCTCTTATTGGTTCGGTGACAACTAGTAATTTCTTCAATCCTCAGGTTGTCTTTCACTAGACTATTGACTTCATGTCATTTTATTCTAGGAATAGTTTGGTATGTCACCAACATGGTTATTATTAATATCAACTATCTTAAATCGGCGCTCATGTTTTTCCCTTAGGATGATTTGGCATTTAAGCTTGAGTATGCACATCCGTATTTGGACGGTGTATATAATCCAAGTAACCGTACTCTTCGTGTAAGCTGCTTCAACAGTCGAAAGCTGAGTCCTGTATTCACTGGAGGGCCAGGGGTTGATGAAGTACCCCCAATATGGGTTGATCGTGCTGGTGTCAAAGCCAATATCACTGAGGTAATCTTGCTGATGGTTCAGGCAATTGGTCGTTTTAAATCCCTTTCCTTTAATTTTGTGCTCTTTATCTTATTATTTTTTTTCAACCTCATGTGCAAAACAGAATTTCACACGTCAGAGTAAATTTACTTATGGACTTGTGATGGAAGAGATAACAACTCGTGATGAAAGTAGTCATATCTGTGCAAATGGTCAACGAGTATTGCCTAGTGGAGGAATTAGTGCTGATGGACCTCCAACCACCCTCAGTGGCACTGGCGTTGATCGGATGGCATTTTTACAGGCCAATATTACGCGTGATAACACAAAGTTTGTGAATGGAACTATCGTTGGAGACCGAAATGTGTTCCAGGTGAGTGTACATTTACTTTTGGTGTTATCAACATGGGCTCACTACACTGTCAGCTTTGTGGTTGGTGGGCCTGAACCCCACAACAAAAAAGAAAAGAAAAGAAACTAAAAGAATTATTGCCTGGCAAAAGAACCATTCTTGAAAGGCCAGCACTTTGTTTTGCTAAGAATCTGAATCTACTGTTTATTGATGGTGGTAGAAGAGGAAATTCCCTTTCCCAATTAGATCAAATGCTGTTAGACCGAAGGGCATATAAAAATTAAAGCAATGATGAGTAAGTGGTTCACTATCTTCCAGGTTGAGTTATACATGTACTCATAAGTAATTTAAGACATAGCAGGTCCATTCCAGGAATCAAAACAATGATAGTGAAGATTCCGTACATTGCTTTTAAAAAAAAAAAAAATTTCTGGGGTGGTGGGACAAAAGCAATGTTTGGTATACTATTCGAGCGTGATGGGTTGATGACTTGATGGCATTGCTGGAGTTTGCGGGGATGATCATCTGGAGATGATTTTTATCGTTTTGGTTAACATTAGAGCTCTGAGAGACTCTTGAAACGGTGACTGAGTTGAACCTAATTGTAGATACTGTAGTGAATGGTAATGTTGGTCAAATTAAGCGGATGAACTGGTCATCTTGCAATTATCATACGAGCAAGAAATGAGTGTTCCCTGAATTTGTAGTCTTAAAGTATGCCGTAGTTATGTTATCTGCTGACACAGCTATGTCCTATGCAAATGTCAGGTGGATCAAGGCCTTGGGATTGGCAGCAATTTCCCATTCTTTAATCGTCACCAGCTAACTGTGACACGATTTATCCAGTTGATGTCGGTGGAGGAAGGTGCTGGCAAAGCACCACCGCCAGTGCTTGTTCTCCATAGTCATTATGGTGGTTGTGTAGGCGATCTTCCTAGTTACGATGCTTTTACTCTTGGAGGTCCCTATTCTGTGAGGGGTTACAACATGGGTGAGCTTGGCGCAGCCAGAAACATCCTTGAGGTAGGAGTGATTGGGACGTATCATGGTTTTGTTTGTTTGTTTGTTTGTTTTTTAGCATCATGAAGATTGAGAGATTTCATGGTAGTTAGTTTTCCTTTTTTTTTGACTAGCCAGTCATTGAGCAGCGAGCTGATCTCTTTCTTTTACAGCTTGCCGCCGAGTTACGGATACCTATCAAAGGTACCCATGTGTATGCCTTTGCAGAACATGGAAATGATCTTGGAAGTTCGAAGAACGTCAAAGGGAATCCCACAGAAGTGTACAGGCGAATGGGACACGGATCATCCTACGGAGTTGGTCTCAAGCTTGGTCTGGTTAGAGCAGAATACGCCGTTGACCACAACTCAGGAACTGGTGCATTATTCTTCCGTTTTGGAGAGAGATTTTGAGCGGAAATTAGTCAATTAAATGGTATATCGCTAAAAATAATAGGTTTTGTCATGGTTTGCGGGAGAACTTTTGCAACCATCCTTTGATGATTGGGCAAAAGCTTGTGGATATTCTGAGGTCATCGTGCTAGCACTGAACTCGTTTTTCCCTGATTTTTTGGTTTCCCCCGAAAATTTAGTATAGAATTTATGTGAAAATGTTGTGACAGATTATATCTTGTTGGTTATTGTTATTATTTTCATGTATTTAATCTATTTCTGCTGCCAAAATAAATGCCCAATTTATGAAAAATTAACCAAACTTGGTTCAGACCAAAATAAACCACCCGAACTTGTTGACTTAGCGGTCAGTATGGTGGGGGTGAATATTTGTCGATTTATTAGCATCTCAGGCTGGAAACAAAACACGTGTATACAGCAAAATCAATCACCAAAATTCATCCCAAAAAAAGGGCATTGCACGCAAATGTGTAGTGGCACTTACTGCATTGTTCTAGTGGCCAATTAATTTTCCTGCATAAAAGAGGTGGTGAGTTCTGTCTCCTACAGAGCAAGTTTAGTCCCCATTTCAATTCAAAAAATAAAAAAAATTTCAAGACAAGTTAGCTAAATGAGTGAACCATCAACGACATCTCAAATGTTCAAGATTTTTTTAGTGACAGTTTTTCATTCAGTGAAGGGCTTCTCCGACTTGCATCCCATGGACTGGGGATAATGTAGGATATAGCTTTGTTTTATGTAAAAACATTTGTTTTTTATTCCTGTGAAATTTATATCTAATAATTGAATATCCTACATCATGGAGTCAACCAGCAATAAAAGTAAACTTATCTCGGCTACAAACCTAATTCCTTTTTTAACTGAGCAAGAGTAGCTTCTATTTCATCAAGGTTATCCTTGATGCTGCTGTTCCCCTTGCCACTTTCATCTTGAGGGCCACTGCCAGCAGAAGTACGAGAAGGATTTCCTCCCCGAGGCTTTTGATAATTATCACCCGAATCAACTATATCAAGTTCTTTCTCCAGAAACTCCACAAATTCTTCTCCTATTTCCTGCAACGTAAAATCCCATATAATCAGTTTCCAATGTTGATCACTGTTGTTAACCACAGTTTCAAAAGACGAGGATCAGCCATCAAGAATCAAGAACTAAATTACTAAATAGACTCTGCACGAATAAGAACCACCCCCCCCCCCCGGGGGGGGGGGGCTTCTCTCTTGTTCAGGCAACTATAGAAGCTCAGAAGCCAAGCATCGTGTGGGAATAAGAACACAACACGGGGGGGGGGGGGGGAGGCGAATTCTTACCGCCAATTCCTCCCATAGGCTTTTCGGCTTTCCTTGTGAAGTAGAGTTTGCTTCCCAGTTCCTGAATTCTTCTTGAACATCTTTGAAAAACTCCCCTGTAATTACATCAGCCAAATTATACAAGGTAATAACAATTTAGTAGATATTCTCCTCTCCGCCTATTCACAGACCTGCGTGGAAATAAAATGCGTGGAAAAACAAAATTCATGTTCAAAAGCATTTGTAAACATGCAAGTTAAACTTATGGTCGATACGATGTCTGAGAGTACACATCTACCTATTGTTATTTGAACATCCCTCAAAAAATTACCTGCAGCACAAAGATGTTAACCATAAGACAGACATCCAATCCAATCAGGAAGCTTATAAAGGATTGTAAAATTACTTTTCAACAGTTGGAGGGAAAGATATAGTATAAGAATATGCAAGGCAAAAACAAATTATAACTGAGGTCCGTGGATGTAAAACCAACATGTTCAACAGGCATCTTTCCAGAAAAATGGGAAAGGGATAGGGAATTGGCAAAAATTATCCAGTACAAACTAACAAAACATAGCAATCAAGATTCCATATGCTTCCCGACAACTTTTGCCCTGTGAATTAAGTACGTGAATTTGTGATTCCCGGAACCAGTATGGTCCACAGTTGCAAAGGCAACCGCGTAGATATTTATCCAGTATTGGAAAGAGCTCTTTACCTAATCCATAAAATTCTTCTTCTACTTTTGCATCACCACTTTGGCTTCTCTGAGAGGAATAATAAGAATCGGAACCACCATTTCCAGAATCAAATTTTCTACGCGAAGTAGAATTTATCAATGTATTGTATGCGTGTTTTATCCTCATAAACTTCTCCTGCGCCTTGTCCTGTGAAGACAAGATGAAAAATACTTACTTCAATGTATGGCTCAAAGTAGTACAAGTAGACAGGGTAGTAAAATCCATTAAATAGACCAGTAAGATTCAAATCTAGTAGCGCCTGCATCTTGCTGCTCTTACTCCCCATGTCTTTGTCCATTTTAAGTTCTTATTCGCGACAGAAAGCAATCCATTGTTTGTTAGGAGCAATTGTTGCTGCTACTTCCCATGTTCCTCTTCTTTTCGGGAACCTTTTATCAGTATTGTGAATCACATGAACAGTGCACTTCGCAGCATCTTACGACCATTAAAGGGCCACTACCCTTTCTAATAATTCTACACTTCCTTCTTGTGTGAATTTGCATGTTCTTTTTCTACGTTCGATTTAATTCCCAACTTTATTCTCTTACATCTCAACCGTATAATACATAATATTTGCCTCCCCTTGCTTTAATGCAGAAAAGGGAAGAAAAGATTTGATTTTTCCTATTGCTAATTAAAGAGGACTAATTTCCACCTAAAATTACACAATATTGATGTATTCTTAAGCGACACCTAAAAGGATTGAACACAACATTTGGGAAGGATCCAAACATACCAATTACCTCTTTATTGACATCAGGATGATACTTAAGAGCAAGCTTTCTGTATGCCCTTTTGATCTCATCTGCTGTAGCTGATGGAGATACGCCCAAAACTTCGTAAGGAGACTCCCGACGGCTGGCTTTCAGAAGAATGATGCTACCTCTTGTATGCTTATAGTTCCAGCAGGAAGGAAAAACGGATTCCGACTGGAATAGGACGGGATTAAAATCACGTCGACGACCGAATGCACTATTGGGTAAGGAAGAATTAGCTAGGTTTTGCAGGAGCAAGGAAGGTCCGATGGATCTAAAACACAGTTTAGCCCGGTAAAGGAAATTGTTTCCAGTTAGAGGCAGAGCAAATCCATACATGTTAATCAAGTTACCAGAAATCGTTGGGCTGAGATTTCCAACGAAGCGGATCTTATCCTCCGAACTCCTATCCTCCCGAGAGCGCTCGTCATCGCGCAAATCTGTCCGTTGAAACGATCCAACGATCCTCACGCAGCCACGTTGAAAGAAGACAGCGTCTGTATATTACTATGCTGCGCACACTCATCAAAAGCGCTCATTTTTTAAGATTCCTCGGACATGGTTCAATTTCAATACCAGCAGAGATCGACGCTTCCAACAGAAGCTAATGTCTATGCCCAAGTGATTGACATTTACGCTCGTGATAGAGCTGTGCACTTGGGCAGGAAACTTCATGCGCACCTAATCATAAACGGTTTCGCTCGTTTTGCAGTCATTGCATCGAAGCTCATAACATTGTACATCGAGTGTGGGACACTGTCCCTTGCACGCAAGTTGTTCGAAAAAATTCCGGCAACAAATGTTCGACGCTGGATCGCTCTTATTGGAGCCTCTGCTCGCTGTGGCTTCCATAAGGAGGCTCTGAGTGTGTTCTCTGAAATGCAAACGGAAGGGCTGAAACCCAACGTATTCGTGATGCCCAGCGTTCTCAAAGCTTGTGGGCACCTTTGCGATCTCAAGACCGGAGAGAAAATGCATGGCGTGATTTTGAAATGTTCGTTCGAGCTCGATTCTTTTGTCAGCAGTGCTCTAATTGATATGTACTCAAAATGCGCAAGAGTTGAAGAAGCGCGGAAAGTATTCGACGGGATGTTAGAGAAAGATTTAGTGGCGCTAAATGCTATTGTGTCTGGCTATGCACAACAAGGGCTTGCCAAGGACGCACTGATTTTGGTGGAAAGCATGAGAATGATGGGCACGAAGCCAAATGTGATAACTTGGAATACATTGATTGCTGGATTTTCTAAAGAAGGTGACCGAGCAACGGTGTCAGAGCTTTTCAGGGTGATGACCGCCAATGGTTTTGAGCCTGATGTGATATCATGGACTTCTTTAATATCTGGCTTTGTGCAGAATTTTCGACATGAGGAAGCGTTTCATACGTTTAAACAGATGTTGGGTCATGGATTCTGCCCAACTTCGGCTACATTAGCAGTCTTCTACCTGCATGTGCTACTGCAGCAAAAGTGAGGCGTGGAAAGGAGCTTCACAGCTACGCGCTGGTGATTGGTGTTGGGGAAGATATATATGTAAGGAGTGCTCTTGTTGATATGTATGCAAAATGTGGGTTCATATATGAGGCAGGGACCATATTTTATCAGATGCCCGTGAAGAACACGGTTACGTTGAACTCAATGATCTTCGGTTATGCAAATCATGGGTACTTTGACAAGGCAATCGAGTTGTTCAGAGAGACAGAAGGGGGAGGCAAGCTTGATCATCTAACTTTCACGGCAGTTCTAACTGCGTGCTGTCACGCGGGAGATATTGAACTTGGGCAAAGTTTGTTCAAGATCATGCAAGAAAAATACGAGATTGATCCACGGCTTGAGCATTACGCATGCATGGTGGATCTTCTAGGTCGGGCTGGAAAACTTGACGAAGCATATGCGATGATCAAGGCAATGCCCATTGAACCTGATTTATTTGTGTGGGGTGCCCTACTGGCTGCTTGTAGGAATCATGGACATGAGGATCTTGCAGAAGAGGCAGTCAAGCATTTGCTGGAATTGGAGCCTGAGAGTGCCGGGAATCGTCTTCTATTGTCAAGCTTATACGCTGATGCTGGTGAATGGGGAAAGGTCGAGAGGGTGAAGAAAATGTTGAAGAGAAGGAAATCGAGAAAATTTACCGGTTGCAGTTGGATAAATAGTGTGTACCAATGATAGACGAGTTATGTGCCCCAAAAAAGGAAAAACAGAACAATGATAGATGGGTAAATGATAATATGCTGCATCTCCGTCCGTGGCTAGAAGTGTACGTAAGAGTATGTGCTGGTTCACAAATGGCAGGATGATAACTCTCTGTAGACGTCGTCCAAGGCAACAAGTTGATCCAGATTCGTGAGATCCACCATTGGACCTAAAATATATCATACACGGAACAGACATGGTGAGTTTCAACTAGATTCCCGTTCATCAACTGATCAGAGAGCTTCCTATTGTAGACATCAGACGACATCATTTCCTTCGTTCTTCCCTAACACTATATGTGATGAAAAGTTGAAAACTGGAGAGGACTTCACTAGACATTCTTCAATACGAAGCAAGCCTTATCTGCAATCAGAAGGGGTTAGAATATCCAGTTTCATTCATCTTTGGAAATGTTAAAGAGTGCTACAAGGGCCTTCCGCGTGCGCAACCTGACACAGATAACGCACTGATCACTATTGAAGTTAGTTTGAAAGTTGCACGAGCAAAAACAAAACTCTGGCTGCATCTTTTCTTTTTTGGTCCAAATTGGCTGCATCTTTTCAAATAAGGATCTTTCATATTCTGATATATAATGTTTTTTTTTTGGCCTCCCAACATCTTTTGATCATGTGATTGCTCTTATTTATGGTTTTTACTGTTGTTTTGTTATCAAATAGGAATTGAAACTCATTTCTCATGCCATCTTTTTTCAGTGAAAATATCTTCTTTTTTTTGTCTAAAAAACTCATTTCCCATATCGAAAGAATATGAACGGGGTAATATCTATGTACTAATTAACTCCATACTTAATATGAAATTTAATGGATTAATTTGAAAATATTAAAATAATTAGTTAAGTTAATTGTTTGTAGTAAATAAATATTACTTTTCCTAAATTACCCTTATTAATTATGTGTGTTACCTATTAATAGTAATTTCTTAACATATATAACTACTATAAGAATTATTTGAGAATAAAATAGATAAATATGAGAAATAAAATGGATTATGACCTTATATTTAGAATCAAACTAAAAGTCAAATTAACTCTTATATTAAGAATTGGAGGTAATATTTTATAGCATCCTAATATTATAATATTGCACTCTCTAAATAAGTTTTTTCTTTCCCATCAATATCAATGTTGTATTGACTTTAAGAGTCCACCTGGTATTAGGGAAATGGACTGGAGGAGAGGATAAAAAAATTTTTTTAATAAGCTCAATTTAAAAAAGAGAGAAAATGAGATTAAAAACCTTTAAATAATTGTTATTACTTTTTTATACCACTTCTTCATTGTATTAAAATTTTATAGCCAAACTTTTTCAATTTTTTAAACGAAGTTTTTTGAAATTTTTCCTCCTTCTCTCCCTTCCATTTCTCTCTCATACCAAATATTACATAAGCATTCGCTTTCAGTGACGTACATCACTTACTTCATACCCCTATATTATTTCTTTCTTTTTCTCCCCCCTTTCTTGGGTGCAAGAATGACGCTTAGCAGTCCAAGAAAAACAAGAAGAAAGTCATATCAGACTAAAAACCAATAGAGACACTGACCGCCTCTTTCAAAGGACACACCCTATTCATCAGCTAATAATTATCACCTCCCCCGACTTCCGTCCCCGTGCCGTGGGGAAGAAGCCTAGTGGCTACTGGCTAGTGATATCAGATGGAAGTTTAACGTTAGCAGCTTCCAACCACGCAAATCGCAACTTCCCACCATGGCGCAATCGATATGGCAGCATTATTCATTATTTTCAATTGATTTACGACTTTGGAGCGACCAAGAATTCAGGATTATAAAGAGAGAGAATCTTGAGAGAAATGCAGCTAACGATCGAAGAAAAACGTCGGAAACAGGGAAGAGCCCGAGGGTGCAAAATGATCATGACGTGGTTTGGATTTGGAAGACGCAAACAATCCCCCAAAAGCCGACTAAGGCCAAGTCAAATTCACACTGAAATTGCTGAATTTCTTTCCGCAAACCTCAGCCCGCTTCTGTAAGCACATTGCTTCTTGGTTCGAGATTTCCGATGAGCCAGTAGTTCCATCTCTATTCCTTTCATTTCAGGTTAAGTGATCTCTCTATATAAAGCGCGTTGCTGAGATCAGTTACTAATTTGTTGGAAGACTGAGTGTTCGAAATTTATTGGCGAGTGTCTCTCCGCGAACAGAACATGATAAAAGCACTTCGACACCATGAGATTCACCTCAAGGAAGAAAATAGTATTTGGAGCAGACACGCGGCATAAAACCGAAGCGGCCCCCTAAAAAACCGATTGTTTACCCGAATTCAAAAGAGTCGATATCTCTGCTTTGTTGACTTTTCTTTTTTCATCAAAATAAGGAGTCGGGCGGTACTTCAGATCTATATATATATGTATGTATGTATATATTTTCATCAATTCGATGGATGTAAGAAATAAGAGGACACAGTCAATAAGGCCGCCAAACAAGCATAACAAGAAAAATCCTTCCTCAATTAATGGGCCTAAACATGAACAGCTCTCCACAAGGCAACATTTTTGTACAGTCACGTCAACTTAAAAAACCTAGCTCAGCATCTTTATAATCTCTACAACCTTAAAAGTCCTTCGTATAGTTATTTGATCTACTCTGCAGGCGCATCAGCTGTGTTCAGGCATCTGGAACCCATTCCGCTTAATTTATACGTATAAACTTAACACTACAAAATGTACAGTTCTTCATTACAACTGACAACTTTATTGCCTATCTCAACAGAAGATAGGTTTTTCATCACCTCTTCTAGATGCAGGAAAAGCCCACACTCGCCCCAGTTAGCTGTACAAACAACCTTCTCTTTATATGCGCCCTAAGGAGGATGAGGAGACTGAGCAGCAATCCTCCTTTCTGCAACAAAAATTACATGTGATGACCAACTTCAACAAGCGTATCATGATCAATGCACATTCTTCATAAGCATGCACCTATATTACACTCATGGATGCAACCATGCTTGTCAGATACCAAGGATGTGTGAATCAGAAATATCATGGAATGAGTAAGTACCTCCAGCAGCAACTAGTTTCTCTACACGTGCAACAATATGCTTTCCATAAGTGTACTTCTTCAAAGCATTCAAATGAACCTTGATTCGCGAAAGAATCAGCTCACGTTGCTGGTCATCACAAGTCTCCAGCACCTTTTGTACAACATAATTTGCAAATTGATCTTTCATCATCGCCTGTAAATTAAAAGAGGAGGAATGCAGTCGATCATTATGCAAGAATTATGAAGAGGTTAAAACATCAATGCAAGAATGACATTGCCACCTTTTCGGTCAAGAGTTAAGGCATGCTAGAGGATTTGAAAAACCAAGGCACATACAATACCCGGGATCACTACTCTAGTAGAAGACTAAAACAAATAATGATTTTAATATGTTTAGAGGGGGAAAACACATTCCTTCATGATAACTACATTTAGGTGTCCATGTTCCAAGATGCAAAAATAAGACCGTCAACTTGCGTCTTTCACAAAACCTCACGTTAGTTACATTAAATTTTCATGCCCCCACGAATGATTAATCTCAACTCTAGTGAAGGAAATATTTGACAAAGAAGGAAAAGAAAGCAGGAGTCCAGGTTTTGCAATGAACTCAAAGCAATGACTTCTTTTTTGTTTCGTTGCGATGGCGCAGACTTCTGGGAGTAAAAGCATGAAGGATGCAAACCCGAAGTGATCATAGGTAAAAGGAGACTCCCAGTATCAACAGCCAGTGTCTCTCAGATGATTAAAATATGATAATAAGCATTGATTAGTTGCCACAAAGGAAAGAGTAAGGATTCATATATTGTCAAAAAGCAAAACTAAAGGTTCCAAGAAACCTGAAGGGGCTCATTTTCATCCGTGGAGCCAAGCATCTCATTCACTAGTAACTGGCGTTCAGAAGAATCTCCAAATGTCAAACACTTCTCAACGACGTTGGAGGCAAACTTCTGTTGACTCATTTGAACTATCTTGCCAGCTAATTCCTTTATAATCGCTGAACGCTCATGAGGCTTCCCATGTTCTAGCACATGCTGTTACAAAGGATAGAGCAAGACAGAATGAAAGATCAGTTCACAAGTATAAACTACAAGATATACAGATGCCAGCTGGAAGTGTTATATTAATAGTTACAGCAGCAAACAGATGCCCAGGCTCCAAATTACAAGACAACAAACCTTAGCACAGAGTGTATAAGAGTAGCACAGCTTGGATGGCATGATATATAACATAAATCAATATATTCAAATTCGATTAAAAAAAACTATAAAAGTAAATTGATAAAAAGCATCCGCTCCAAAGACATTCTTTAAAGGAAAAAAATTTTAAAAAAAATCATGAAAAAGTGAACAACTTCAACCAGTATAACCCAAAAAAGAAAGGGGGGAATACCACATCTTTTCTCTCAGAACTAAATTGCAGCAGAAAATGACAGGTAAACTACACAAAAGCTAAGAGTTGGATAAGCATCATTTAATTTCCATACCAAATTGCAGCTACTAGTTTAAACTAAAAAAGGTGAGGTAAATAAACCTGAACAACGTAATTGCCATACTGATCCTGAGCTAACATGCTAACAGCTCTCAAAATCTCATCCATAACTTTTTGTTGTGTCTTAGCATCTTTGCAGTGCTCCAGTACTCTCTGCCATTTAGAAAAGCATTATTATATGAACAGGGATTTTAAATGCAGAATAATCATAAGAGGAGCAACTTAAATAATCCTGCCTGTATAACCCGGCAACCATATGGATGGGTTGAAAGTGTCACAACTTGATCAAAAAAGGTCGAGACAATGAAGTGAATTGCATCTTCGGGGACATATTCTATACACTTCTGAATGACATGGTTTCCATTCTGATCACGAACACAGCGCATAACATTACCATCAAGCTCTTGAACCATTTTTATCTTCTGATCCAGATCAACAACTTCTATGGCCTAAAGGAGGATGCAGAGTAGGAGAAAGAAAAGGTAAAGTATGAGATATTGAAAACATTAAGGACAATAACCACATGAAAAAAATTTCCATTGCTGATACCCAAGCTGTCAATACCTTTTGGATCACCCGACAACCATACATTTGAAGGCTAAGGGTCAGAACGTGGCCAAAAAGCTTGTTAGCTAATTCTCTTCTCTGAGGTGCAAGTCCATGCTCAAAAAACTGGAATATACCAGAAATTATTCAAACCACGTCCATGAATAAGAATAAAAAGAATACAAACAGCATCAGAAAAAGAGAATGAATCTCATCTCACCTTCTGAACCACATAATTACCAAAGACATCAGTCATCAAAGCCAGAGCATGAGGCATAATTTCCTGATAAACCATGTTTTTTTCTTCTGTAGTTGCTTGTTCCAGTTTTTGCTGGATAAATCGACTCCCATATTGATCCGCACTACTCACAAGGGTAAAATCATTAACTTTAGTTTTAACGGATGAGAACATAAAAATTGAAGCATTAAAATTAAAGCATCAAAAGACTTAACAGACAAAATGTATACCTGAACTCAACAACATGACCAGAAATCTCTGAAAGCTCAAAACACTTGGTTTTATTACTTTTGAACTCTTCTAACAAGGAAGAAGCAAAGGTTTCGTCCATGTTGACTCCAGCATCTAGGTGCCATGGTCCCATGACACCCCCAGCTAAATTCCTCATCCCAGAAGCAAACCGCATATTCAGCTCGTTGTGCCTCACAGGACTGCCAGATCCAACTGGAGAAGTGGATACAACTGAGTTTGCCATTGGACTTCCTGGATAAGACAAACCAACACCAAATGCAGGATTTGCATAGTAACCAAGATGATTGGAGCCGCCGGATTTATTACCCAGAGGAACATTGTACTGTGACTTCTGAGGTGAGAGCATAGCCCCAAGATAGGCTTTTTGCAGCTCAAGTAAATTCATGTAAGAATTACCCATGTAGTTCCTGTCCATGGAGGGGTCATTCAGAGCAGCAAGTTGAGCTGCAGCATAATCAGAAGTTCTCAAGTACTGAAGATACATAGGATCAACGAAAGGAGCCTGAAGAGCAGCACCCGCAATTTGATTTCCCATTCTACCAAGACTATGTGCATCAGCCGCAGCAACAGCTCCAGAAGCCAAACCACCACCAAGAATTCTTGATTCCATTCCAGGTGCTGCCATTGCTGATGCTGCAGCAACATTTTCAAACAGGGGTGGCAGATTACCAGTGCCAAGTTGGTTAGCCATTAGGGATCCAGATGCTGGATTTCCAGCATAGCCACTGAGGCCAAAATTAGTAAATGATGAATTTGTGCTATCTAAAGGCTGGTATTGAGCTGGAAAACTGCCTTCACCACTAAAGGGAGAGGTAGGTGATCCTTTGAAATACGTATTACTGGAAGGAAGATTAGACTTCTGTAATTCAACTTGCCTATCCAAGGATGAGTTAATGTCAGAACCACTTCCATTCCTTTTACCAGAATCAGAGTATGTTGCTTTCTGCAAGTGCCCTGATTCAGACTTCTTTGAATACACATGTTGCTTGCCATGATCTTGACTTCCTTGAATACCAAATAGATATCTTTGGTGATTATCAACATCTGACTCAACCTGTGAGGGTAAATGGTTATCCCTATCTAACACACCATCTGCTGACAAATTCATACTAGACAATGCAGCCACCAGATTTGCAGACTCACTTATGCCAGATGAAGCGCCATTTAATGCATCAGGACTGGTAACACACCTCTTCTCTGCAGCAGAAACTCTCCCCCCTCCAATAGGCGTAGGGCAAGGACTGGGAGCCCTAGCAACAAGCTGCGGATCAGGAGTGGTGCTTCTTGATAAGGAAGATCCAAGAGCAGCAGCATAAGTATATGAAGATGGTGGACCAATATGCTGAGCTGCAGATGATCCCTGGAAGGCATCAGTAGTTGTGGAATCATGGCGTAAATGAGCCAGCTCAGCCTCAGCTGAAGCTATCATATCATCATTTTCGTTGAATGCATTACGGCTGGAAGGACGAGAAGGAAGGCCATGGACAGGTGGGTTACGCTCCAAATCATCCTGCATGGTTATTATTCATAATGATGGGTAGAAGTAACAAGGTAATGAATAAAGAGGCATAGGGAATCAGTCAAAACAGAAATGTGTTAAATTTGACCAAACATGATGACACTTAATAGCAGAAAGAAAAGTTTCGCCACAACATATACTCCGTCAGAAGGTTATGCTCTATAATCAACGTCTCAATATGCAAGAAAGAATTTATCACCAATTCAAACATATAATAGACTGAACGACATTAGGTAAAACAAAGATCATGATAATGTAATTAACATGTGTTCTGATTCTTTAATACTATAATACAGTAAAATTTACAAATGTGCCAAAACATATTATTTTTGGAACCATGGATATAAATCCCACACCTGCAACATATCACATGAGATAGCCAAGTCATAAACATTATGAATCTTACACTTCAATGTGATTTGAAATATTTGAATATTCCCAATTAAACTCATTGTGAATGAAACGAATCTACTGAAATAAAAAGAATGTACAGAACAATAACTATCAATTTTCAGCTTCTTCTTCTTCTTTTTTATAACTAAAAACGTCAACTAGTTCAGAACACGTAAATAAGTACAGCAAAGGTAGAACCAAAAAAGAAACATTAAGTTGAGACATTAAGTTATTTTGCCATTACCCAACACCATCAGCACTAGGTACAGGTAAAACAGTGTATACGCTAACTTCAAATAAAGTTATACGCCAAAACATTAGAATAACGTTACACAAATAAAGTTATACCTCAGAACATTAAAAGCAAAGTTATACTAATAAGTAGTTCATAACAAAACAGGTCAAAAACAGGAGCACCCAAGCAAGATATGCAACGCAGAAAAAAAGTGCTGCAGAGTCAAAAAGTAAGGCATCATGCTTAACCAGTTACAAAAATAAAAAAGCGTGCAAGTAGAAAACCACCTGAAAAATCTCGGCAAGGCTCTTTTGTTTGCTTCCAAGTCCTAGACCCGGCAAACCAATCAGCCCATCACCACCCCAATCAGCCGAGCCTCTTAATTTTTCATTATCCACCTTACTCTCTTGTTTTTGCAAGTGAAAACCTGGAGGAGTTGAAAATAATGATCTACTTCCATTATCATCTGCCCTATTAACCTTCCGCCTATCTCCAATTCCACCAACGACAGAAGCTCCCCCTTTTAATCTTTGTGCAAATCTCCAGTCCTCCTTTGATAGCAACGGAGGTGGAAGCCGGGGGTTCAAATTCACATTCGAGTAATAGTATGAAAGATAAGCTGGATCAGACCTAAGCTCTTCTTCAGACGCAAATCCATTTCCATGTTTACCACCGGAAAACTCAGAAAGGGCGGCGGCGGCGGCGGCGGCACCTCCGCCGCCAAATAAGCCTCCTACGGCACTTAATGAACCCTCAACAGTCGGAGGCGCTGATCCACTTCTATACAAATTGAGTTCACGTTCATGATCGTCGGCCTCCTGACGACGTTGCTCGCGAAGCAACATCCCAACCTCTTTCTCGTATTCATCTCCGAATGACCCATCGCTAGCGCCAAGCATCGGTCTCCTTCCCAATTCAGACAACATTTTAAAAGCTGAAATTGATCATCAGACTTTCAACATCTGGAAATTATTCTCAACCCGATACAGCTCAAGACTGATCTCCACTCATAACCAATAATATTCAAACCCTAAACCCTAAAACAAACCCAAAACCGAAGCTTTTCCCATCTAAGAACCTAAAACTCATATAAACAACTTCAGAAATGCTCAATTTCAGCTGCTTCATAAATATTGGACCGAAGTAATTCCTGGAGCTGACAGGAAAGCTGAAGAATCTACAAGAAAACAGAGATTTCAAGAAAGAATTTACTTTTGCCTGAATTAGCTTTCATAATTATTGAAAACAAATTACTGTTCTTAAAGCATGTTATGTTGTTCATCTCATGTCCATAACAAGTATAGCAGGAACCTAATTAAGGTAAGAAAAGTGTGGCAAAACAGGAGAACAAAAAAAATAGTGGGATGAGGATTGATGCACGAAGATCAAATAAGGGAAGAATGAGAGAACAGTAATGTAAGAGATCAATCTGGCGGCTATTGGTTCTGACAAGAACCCTTAGGGTTTTGTTCCATTTTGGAGCGGATTAAATACAGGAAGTGATGGCAAACCCAACTTATACTTGGTTATGCTCTCTGAAATTTGGGTCCGAAAGTTTCCATTTTTCTCAATCTGGGAAATATCCAAAATATTTTATTTATTTCCTAAAAGTTAGGGGTAATTGACCAAGTGATAACCGACTGGTGTAGTAGAATCGCTTGCTGTTTTATTTCCTCGTTTTCCAGATGCGAGCGGCTGACACGTCGGCTTATTGGATTCGTTGGTTCAGTAAAACTGGGGCAAACAGGGGGTACAGTTAACTTCTTATAAAAAAAAAAGCAAGTACACTTAAATTGGCACCACTTCATTTCTTCCAGCTTCCCACCATTCTCTCTCGTTTTTTAGTTTCTTCGCCCTTTTTCCCCCTTTAATTACTCGGCTTCCAGTTCCCCGTACACAGCGCCGCCAAAAAACTTCCCAAATATAAAAAAAAATCCTCATTTTCCTGATGGCGTTAATACCTTCCTTTATTTTTTGTTTATTCTGCTGCTACTAAATTGGTAGGAAAAAAAGGAAAAAAAAACAAAAATTTCCCTAAATTCAGTGCTGGTTGGGCAATTTATTGACTTGTGAAGAGCTAGCTTTTCATTGATTTAACTGAAAATTGCTGACCTTTTACTCGCCTAGTTTGATGGGCAGGAATGAGGTCACCCTAAAAGGAAAAGCCATCCGCTGAGAACGGGAAAACCATGTCAGTAACAGTAGAAGGGCGCAGTAAAAATATGTATATAAAAGAAGGGGGCGGAGTGCCATGCATGTCGAATTATATTAAATTGAATATATTATATAACCCCTTATTTGGGCAGTGCTGATTCGGGTTCGCATCTACGGTCCTTTCCTTTTGTGGGGTAGTACTCATCTTTCGAGTTTTGTAGAGGTAAGAAGAGCATGGCGCATAGTTGCATCAGCTGTGCGAGGAAGTAGGGCTACAATTCAGCCAATAGTTTCACTAACACACAGCAGCAGAGGGACGGACTTCAGCTGACAATACAATCAAATGCCGAAATGGTGAGTGAAATATCAAAGTGGGGGATGACGCAGCCAGAAGCCTACTTTGAGCATTTTATCCGATAAGCTTAAGTTTCGCAACACAGCACTACACACACGCGTCTCTGGCTCAGCATTTCGAGTGGGCTACATCTGCATGTAGGTGCATAGACTTCAACTCTGTTAATTAACGTCTCTATTCATTTAGGATCTGTTTAGAACAGTGATTGAAAAAGTAGTTTATTGTGAATCTGACTTATAAAAAAGTAAAGTTGGGTAAAAACTAAATTGGATAAACTAAATTGTGTTTAGATTAGAATTCAGAAAAAGTTAGTTTACAAAAGTGAGATTGGTAAAAAATTATTTGAATTATGGTTGAGTAAAAGTAAGTTTGATTGTAAAATAATCAAAATATGTATGAGTTTTAATAAATAATAAAACATGATAAAAAAATCTATTCACATAATACGATGAAATTAAAATAATTCAATATGAAGAAGTCAAATTTAATGAATGAATTAAATTTTAAAACTTTAGAGAAATCATAAAAATATTTTAAATATAAAGTAAAATATGAAAAAAAATGAATTAAGATAATATAACGAATAAGTGAAATTTAATAAGTCAATTAAAATTGAAAACTTTAGAAAAATCATAAGAAATATTTTAAATATAATGTGAAACGTGATAAAAAAAATTTTGATTGTTTAATCATAACAAATAGTACACGTTTTAGTGTTTACTGTATATTTTCACTGTTTGAATTTCTGTAAAAATATGTTTAAAAATTATAATACTATAAATAAATTTAGATGGACAAGTCTTATGTTCATGTTACTGTATTTTTATTTTCTAAAAACAAACATTTAATTTTAAAATAAAAATAAATAATTTTTACCTTCTAAAAATAAATAAATTGCCTACCATCCAGACGTGAAAATACAATATTGAAAAGACTGACACCAATTTCATAATTTCCAAAACCAAAAAATCTGCCCAGACGAAAAAGCTTTATACGGAAAAAAAAAACCTCTATTATTATGGCCTTTGGGAGAAATGAGGGAATATGGGCAGAAGTGAGAGAAAAAAAGCTCGGGTAGAAATGAGAAAAATTGCCTCTGACACGTCACAACGGTTAAAGGCAATAATAAGTAAAACCAGAAAAACTGGTCGAACCCGTTTAGACCCTAGAATTATAAGGGTCGGGTTTGATATTTTTCCCTTCAAATGGGAATAAGCCTTGGAGGACTAGCCCTGTAGGGCTGAGGGCTTAAAAGGCTAGCTCTGGAGGGCTGCGAACCGGCCTGTTTAAGCATTTTATAATTTTTTTAAAAATTTTTTTATATAATTCCAATGTTATTAATTTTTTACATTGTTAATAATATTTTAAATATTTAGTTATTATTATTTTAAAATTAAATTTACTTTTAGACAATAATTTATCCAATTAAATTTTAAAAAAATGAGTTAATTTGGACTTTAATAATGATTTGATTTATATTATATGCGTTGATATTTTTAAACTATATATATTTGATAATAGAGTATTTTTATACTTATATAACATGTGATTCTATAATTTGAATTAGAAATTCATGAGTTTCAACAACAATGTTTATCACATTAAAGTAAAATAATAGCTAGATTGTAAAATTTAAAAGTAAAATTCCTACAAAGAAGGAAAAACTTGATATTTTTGTTACGAAAAAAAACATACTTATAAAGAAGAGTAATTAATTATAGTGATGATAAAATTTCAAAAGATTAATAATAGTGTTTATTTATTACATAATTGCACTATAGATAAAACTTTTAGATGTTGTTATCTTGTTAACGAATGTTTTAGATATTCTTGGATGTTTATGGATATTTATATATGATGATATTTTATATTTGTGACTTAATTTTATTCATATTTATGTCTTTTATTAATAATTTCATTAGTTTATTTTTATTTTTTATAAAAAATATGATAAATATAAAAAATAATATTTTTTTAAAAGGGCCAAAAGCCCGCAAGCCGGCCCTAAGCCCTGTAGCTTAAGGACCGGCCTAGCAAATTGGAGTATTTTTAAAATTTCAGCCCTAAAGGGCCAGCCCTTTTAAGCCCCCTAGCCCTGAAAGGCCGGTTCGGCTCTGATTCCCACCTCTAATAATAAGCTACAAAATCCAGCTTCTACTGCAACGCATGTTTTGGAACTTACTTTAGATAAGCTAAAATTGGGTTGAAACCCTTCCAAACACTACCCAAAATTCCAATCGGGCTTACAGTTAATATGTGAGGGTGGGAAATAAGCCAGGAGTTAATAGTATTATTATTGCAAGATATTCGAATACAACTTCTCAGTATTTTACTGAGGAAGCTAGGCTTTCAGTGTTCCAGGAACTTCTCTGGTTTTTTTTTTTTTTTTTTCAAACGAAGCAAAGCCAAATCACTTGCTTCTTGAAAAGTTGCACTTTAATTGGAAAAAAAATACTGATATTAGTCTCAGTTCAATACCAGCACTTACTTTAAGAATGCTCACTATTTGTTGTATCAAAAAAAAAAAAGACGAAGAATGCTTACTATTTGGGTCTGATGGATGAAGAAACAAAATAGGCAGACGAAAATTGCAAAAGTGGTGCCTACTCCCCACCCTAAAAAAAAAAAATTGAGATCGTTTGGGGGACACGTTGACATCTAAGTCCACATACAGAGGAAGTTACCTAAATGTCCTGTCATTTTTAAACATCTGCCTTGGTTATTAGGCGTCCCTATGTGGAAATTAGGAGTTTTTGTCCCCCAAAAAGCACGAAGAAAAAAAAAGTAGAAATGTTGGTTTAGGCGATGTGCGTGCCCAAGAAATGGGGAACGTGCCATCATGACCAGCCACGTGGTTGGGTTGGCTTGCGGCGGCCTTCAGACTCGGGTCTAGTGTAGAGAGGCTCCAGCCCAAGTTATGAAAACGGAAGGATTAGGCTATCCATGAGTGCCTCCAGAGAGAATTAATTGCTCTTCGGACTTTCATACGAGTATTGTTTTGATTGTGCGATTTTTTTGTCGGCCAATAATTATGGGATTCCAACTCATCCGTGTAATTTAGAACTTGCGTGTTTTGATTAAATGAAATGGTTCTTGTGATAAATAAACTGGAATTGAGGTAATAATGGACTTTTTCAGCATCGATGGGGACAAAAATAGTTTCAACAAGACACTGACAAGTGTAAGCATGGTTGCATCCTGACCAAAAAGAAAGGCGAATGCTTTCGGAAAATGCCGTTTACTGCTGATGACACAGAGACAAGCGGGTGGCTCCTTCGTCGTCCTTCCACCTCTCTTGGCGTGCCTCATATTGTGTTTCTCCTCTTCATACATTCATACTTCTTATTCTCTCCCTCTCTCTCGCTCTCCCCACCATAAGCGCCTATGCGAGTGAACTCCTAAAACTCAGATCTTGAGCCTCAGAGAATCCGGCATGTCATCCCCAACGGCATCGCACTGGTGTTACAGGTGCTCCCGCTTTGTTCGTCTCTCCAATGCTCAGGACCACATTTCTTGCCCCTTCTGCCGGAGTGGCTTCGTCGAAGAGATCCTGGCCAACCCATTATCGGACCGTCGTCTCAGCCCATCTCCGTCTGCGACCATGTCCATCTTCACCCTTGAACCTCAGAATTCCTTCCATTTGAGGAGACAAGGGCTCCGGAGGAGAAGCCGTAATGCCGGCGGCCACTCTTCCTTTAACCCGGTGATTGTTCTTCGCGGACCCGCCCAGGGTGGTGCTGGAGAAGACGGTGCAGGTCATGAAAGAAGTAGCAGCTTCCATCTGTACTATGATGACGGTGATGGCTCCGGTCTCCAACCGTTACCGCCGAATATCTCGGACTTATTGCTCAGGTCAGGCTTCGATCGGTTGTTGGAGCATTTTTCTCAGGCAGGAAATAATGGCCTCGAGCGGTTGGAGAACCTACCGGCGTCCAAAACGGCCATTGGATCAATGCCGACGATTGAGATAGGGGAGGGCCATGTGAGTACGGATACACACTGTGCCATTTGTAAAGAAGCGTTTGAGCTCGGTTCAGAGGCGCGAGAAATGCCTTGCAAGCACATTTACCATTCGGACTGCATTGTTCCGTGGCTTTCAACGTGCAACTCGTGCCCTGTGTGTCGCAACGGGTTGCCTTTGGATGGAAACAATCGGGAAAGCAGAGTCTCCAGGCAAATCGATGAAGAAACGATTGGATTGACGATATGGAGGCTACCAGGCGGAGACTTCGCCGTAGGAAGGTTTCCCCACGATGAAGGTGATGGAGAGAGTCATTTGCCAGTTGTATCCACAGAAATGGATGGTGTGCTCAGCGCAAATAGCGTTCCTAGAAGAGTCTCCCGAGCAATGAGAGGTATCAGACTTCACGAAAGTCGTGGATTGAACAGAATATCTCGCAACTTCTTGGCATTCTTCGGGAGGCTAGGGTCTAGGTCAACTTCATCCTCCTCTTCATATTCCATTTCTCAAGATGGAACCATGAGTAGAAGCCTCAGGCAGTTGAGTTCGGTATTCACAAGGAACTCGCAGAGCCAAAGTAGAAATTGGATAATGGAAGATTAAATAGAATAACTCCAGCAATTTCTGAAAGGAAAATTTTTAATCAGAGCATACACTTTCCAGTTAAGAAATTTATAGTGAAAATATATCAGAGGATCATCAACTGTGAACTATGAATCGTCAAAGGATGAAATGTGAACTATGGGAGAGCTGGTCTCTTGACGATTGGGCTCAATAGATTTCATCAGAAGCCAAAGTTTTTGGTTCCGTGAAAATACTCATCGGAGGGGGCAATTTTGCTCCTGCAGGTGTCGCTGGAAAAACAAGCATATGCGTACTAAACGAGATGAGCTCGGCTGTTGCAGGGCAGTATGCAGGGCATAAAAGTGAAAAAGACGGAATGCAATCGTATTCCTTGTGTTTCTAAATTATGGATCCATTTATATCGTATTTTATTTACTTGCTTGTTTTTTTTTTTTTATTGTTATTCAATCGATACTGTTTTGTGAGCTCCCTTTCGACTTGTCGCATCATGTCCTAACAATTTGCTTATACATATTTTAGGTTGTTTCTGTTGAAGTTGACATGGGAAGAGGAGGGAATGCAGATTGAATAGAACGGCAGAAACCTTAACTAACAGTAAAATAAAATTTGATCATATTTTCTAGAATTCAATAGTTGGATTAGCAATTTGGAGCCTGTTTAAGATAGCGGTGAAAATTCCTTATAAGTATGTTTCACGTAAATCAAGATAAAACTCATCTCACATATTTATTTTGTATTCTGTAAATTATGATCGAAAAACTACTTATAAGCTGTTCCGAACAGGCCCTTAATTAGCTAAGACCTTGTGATTTAATCCTTCATCTGTATGGTGTTTCAAATTTTCAAATTGGATACATGATTCTGAATTTTTGAATGACTATTCAATGGAGTCAACTTTTTAAGACCCTGTTTTGTGGTCTTTGATCAAGAAAACAAATAATTAGCCATAAGAGTTTGAAAAGTGTGTCAATATTATTGCTTTGAAATTTCATAGTCGTGACAAATATAGTTGCAAGAACAATCACATTAGTGATCAGTGCTTTAATTTCTTGCAAAAATTATTGTTTCATATCACCAAATCAAGGGTTGCGTTTCTTCTAATTGTTATCTACCCCATACGAAGCACAAGTGGTCACGTTCTCCTAGTACTGGGGAAAAAAAATGCTACATTTACAATCCGTCGCGTCGGACACTGTACCATACGACCTTCACTTGGGAAGCTCCAATCCAATGGCATGGGGCTACAAAACCTGTTGCATTCCAAGAGGGCATGACAATGACGCAGAACTTCAGCGTAATGTGGATGTTTTCCTATTATGTTCTCCATATGCTAAACCGACGCAACGATTAGACATTACTTTCTTTTGGAGTGACATGATTATGGAGTGGATTATTGGACGGGCGATCCAGCATGACTCTGCCCCATTCGAACTTTATTCAGACTAATGTGTCCAGCTTCGCAAGTGTTGGCTTGAGAGGAAATCCCTTCTGTCAGGTTCTCAGCTTGTGATCAGGGGTTCTCCTTTGCAAGCACCCTTCATTATTTTCATCATCCCCAGGCACAAGGAACCTTGCAAGCAAGTTGTTGCACTTTTTAATTGCTAAATATAGAAGCAGTTGCCCCCGGGGGGGGGGGGTGGATCAGGCATTAGATACCTATGACTGGACACATGTAAGTGCTGGGATCTTGATTAAGATGATGTTGTTCTTGCACCAATTCTTCGGACAAAAGGTGGCTCAGAGGTCTTCGAAAGTAGACAAGCCACCCATAAGCCATAGTCCATTATTTATTTGTTGGTCCTTTTTTCCCCATGAATCTTGGCTAATAAAGAAAATATTTTCTGCTCCGCCTTCAGTGGTAACTTTGCAACATTTTCTTTGGAGAGCCAAGAATGCCATTGATACCGTTGACTGCCAATACTTCTCTGTTTTTTTTTTTGGTCATTAAATAATTGGAATTCCTTTGATGTCGAATAATATGATTTAAAGAATCGAATCGTCTGACATGAACCCCATGTAAGGGCCATTAGGGGAGAGCTTGTGACCCATAGCCCATACCGGTCTCGGAGCTACATCACGTACAGAGCATCCTATGCATTCTATGATTCAGCAACAGGAGGATATGGGGTCAAACCTGTACTGTGTGCTGGTAGGATGAAATTATATTTTTGTCTGGCAACTGGAAGAAAAATATTCCAATCCACCTTGGACACAGAGGAGCTGGAGCTAGAGGAAACTAGACAGTTGATTAGCAGGACTGTAAGCTAACTTGGAAGATGTTATTCATGTATTGTCTAGTGACTGGAAGCCACTAACACTGATAATCATCCTTTATTCAATGAACTAGTTTTGCTACCATTAAATTAGGATAAAAAAAGCAAGGACCATCATTACACACGCATAGAGAAAAGATAGAGAGCGCGAGCCAGGAGAAACAGAGACGAGTTTGGCGGAAAAAAGACTTCTTTGAGGATCCCCAACCAAAAGCAAAACAAAGGTTTTGACGTTGTTGATAATATGAGCATAAATTAAGGTTAGAAGTGGAGTCCAGCTAACATAAATGTAAATCCCATAACTCACATCAATTAATATTCGTAATTACAATTGAAGCTATATATCTAGAAATGTTGAAAGAAAGGAAAGAAGAATGGACCCCTTGTAGATCAGATGTTGAAAAGTTAAACATGTGAGCGAGGGATCTATGAAAAAAGGCAGGGCTTTTAAATTCCCTCAAGAATCACGGTGCTTGTGCCAGCAAACTAACATGGCGACACAACGTCTCATAATGTAAAATCTGGCTTTATGTTCCTTAGCTAAATTGCTGTACTTGCGGCCGATTGAAGGGTTCTTCTGTGAGTGGCTCCTGGGAAGATTGCTGTTGGAAGAGGAGGAAGATGAACTCTTGCACGATAAGCTCCTGAGGAGAGGAGATTTTGAGGTTGGGTTGTTGCACCCATGGCTGCTCGAATCTGATTCCACCTTCTTTGATGCCTTCCACTTCTCTTCCATCCCAAATACACAAGCTCACAGTTATCAACAGCTATATATATAACGCCCACTTAGCCAGATGAGATGAGAGAGCAAAGAAAGTTGCATCTGCTTGGACGGATCGGAGTTGTATATATATAACGGTTCAGTGAGCTATCATTATTAATTAATCCTTACTGGTACATTTTTCAGGGGAGATATACTGTATCAAATTGTGCAACATATTAATATACTGTACTTAGCCCTAAAACTTAGTCTCGCAGAGTTGATGAACCTACGTGTATATTAATGTCGGCGAAATGCAACGTTTACTGGTTCTCGTAAAAATAAATACCATAAAATAGTTGTCATTAAATATCGCATGCTTGTGCATCAATACCTGTACATGTTCAGTTTTCACGTTGGTCCAGGCATAAAATCATTTTTTTTCAAATGTTATGGAATTAACTTATACGTTAACTGGGTTCATATTTATCATTTTAAGAAAGTGTTTCTGAGATTAGTCAAATATATCATAAAGAATAAATTATTTCTTCATGCTAGCTCTCAAGTTTGTTATATGCATAATCAAAGTAGTACCAAAAATATTCCCAAGAAGGGAAAAAAAAAAAAAACAGAGCAAAGAAATCACATGTACGGTTTAACCAACTCCTGTATATAGGTTAGGGAAGAATAATTTATGTGGGATTAGGCACAAGTACCAAAAACCTAACAATGTCGGTTACAAAGGCCAAGCAGCGCTCTAAACTTTTCCACGTTAATTAATATTCTGGTTTCTGAGCGAATGGATTATGTGTTGATAGAAACAACCAACAGTAAAAGGAAAGGCATGTAGGAGTAATTATTATAGAGGAAGCCCACTGCCGCGAACATTAAGAATCATAGTACTTAATTGCACAAGATTAAGGTAATCCAAGTAGGTCACAGCGCAATAATCTGATTTTCCTGGACAAGGATCCAGAAGTATTATTGAGTGGCCTTGGATAAGAACCACTTCTTTGTGGATGGATGTACAGTAGACATGTGAAGGGTGGCGCATTTTGTGTCCACACTCTCCCCACATTTTTATTACCCTTCTTTGATCATTTGTACTGTTTTCTACTCCCTCCACCCATTTTACCAGATAGTATTTTTTAACCATTGTGCACATATCAGTCAAAAGATAAAGTATAAAAGTAGGCCGACTTTCCATTTTTGATATTTATTTCTAAATATTTAGTTAACACTCTATAATTTTTAAGAGATTAGAGGTGAAACAGTCTGATTGTGGAAAGAATATGATACAACCCCCAGCCGAGAGAAAATAAAAAGCTGTAAAATTACATCTCACTAGCACTATGGTCAAAGAAAGAGTTGCGACCCTCCCAGGCTAGAGCTCTGTACAATGGATTGTGTCTTAGTTCTATCTAATTCAGATGAAGGAGACCCCTGACATATCCTTGATCCATGGTCAATTAAAACAGCGTTTGAAATACGACTACCTTTGACTGTCTGTCCCAAAAAGAAAAATATAAGTAATTTCTGGACCATTATTTGCTGTTCCCTTTAATAATCTTTCTTCCCTCTCTGTGATTCTCATTGTCAAAGCATTCTTTAGATCAATGAATAATTAATCAGCAAGTGGCCGATAATTGTACTCCTGCTTCATCTCCACTGATTCGGTGCTAAAGCATCTTTTTCTCCTTTTCCTTTTTTCCCCTTTTACTACCTTTGACTGTCTTTCCCTTCCACTGTTTTAAATATACCTCTGAGGTTTTGTTTGTTTGGTGCTGCAAATGTAGATACGGGTTCCCCATTTTCTACGGACCAATAATAGAAAATCCCCAGCCAGGCTACAAATTCTGGAACTGATGTTAGAATAGTGAGGGTATCAATTCAAATTTCAAATGTTCCAACCTGAATTTAATAGTTTATTATTACCGGAGAGTCCTGCATTATACAATGACTCAGCATGTGAAGGAATTAATCAATTTATTATGGTATTATCAATATTGAAATCGCAGCATGCGGTTTAATATCTTGTTGGGTCGTTTCTTTTTCTCTTTTTCTTGTCTTTGAGTGAGGGGTAATGAAAAGGCCAGATCAGAAAAAGGGAAGGGAAGGAAAGGATGAGCGAAATTAATGTCGAGGAGGAATCTAATGATTTGAAAACAGGCGTGTTTTTTCACAAGGAGATGTCAATTATGAGCGGTCAAAAAAAATTCCAAGCTAATGATGAATATGAGCAACATTTTGTAGTAAACAGGCTTATAAATGTGAAATGAAAGATGAAAGCAACGTAACATATATAATCTGTGTGACCCCAGCTGTGAGATGAATGCATGGAAGTTAGTGGTGCAATCAAAACATGCTTGATCGAGTCAGACATTATCAGGTTGATAGCCCCACACATGGCACTGCATAGCATCCCCCCCCCCCCATTTCCGTCATTAAACATCGATCAAGCAGAAGTAACATACGAAAATACATATAACAAACCAAAACACTTGTTGATGGAACGCCTGATGGCTACTTTTGCAGAAAAGCCACAATTATAGGCACGATATGCATGCAAATTGAAATGGTTTTTGTCAGCCATATGATATATTGTCTGCTCAATTAACTGTGAAAGAGAATTGACACTACAGGTTAGATCTATCAAAGACACACGCTGTACATTTCTCCTTACCTGACATTATTTTAAATTCGGAAAGTTATTCCAACACAATACTCATCAAAGGCTATCTATTTAATTTAATTTAACAGATAATCTTGCATCAGCTTCGTTAAGAATGCATGCCACATAACATAACCACGGTATGCTGTCCAAATTTTCCAGTGTGTGCGTGTCTCGTCTGTCTCTCTATATGTCCTCACACGCACACTGCCCATCCTCTTTAAATCCTTAATAACATGTCTCATGCTCGTTCATTGTCCACTCATAGAGAAACCTTGTGGGTGTTCCTTCCGACTTTTCAGTCTCTCTTCATGTGTTTCTCTCCAACTGAGTTAATTAAAAGACATTAGGGGTCACTTTGTTTACGGTTTGAAAAAAAAAAAAAAGAATTTAACTGTGGGGAGTAAGGGAGAGTTGGAGGGAACTTCGAAGTAAGAAAGTTTCCTACCAGCAGCCACCCTTATAGTTATTGACTTATTTCCCCTTACTCCCAGCCAAAATTTTGGGGGGGGGGGGGAATTAAACAAAAGGGCCATATATATCTTTCTGACATGAAGACCCAATAAAAAAAAATGGCTTTTCTCTTTACTAAACTAGCTATTGGGCCAAAAATTTTCTTGAAACAAAAAGGCTAGGATAAGTTTTCCAGCGCCAGCTAACAACTTGTTAACTTTTTTTTAGGTACTTTTTCTTGCCTTTATCTAGGACACAACGAGTTCTTAGAATATTTGGGCATTAACATTCTTAGTAATATCCCATGCAGGTATCTTAATTAAGATTCATGCCATATCAGATTATGAGCGATACATCCAGAATTAAGTTTTTAGAGACGAGCACACCTCGATGAATCGATCAGTTCATATGAAAAAAAGAGAAGTTCGATAGTATGTGTCCTATAGAGATGAAAGAGATCATCCAAAGTATACCTGCTTTTTGTAGTTTTCCAATGTAAATCTTGATGAATTCTTGGCTTTTCAGCGTCCACGCCCCCTAGCTATATACTTGCAAACGGAAGCATGCAGGACAGTTACATGACATATATATATAAACATGTTATAAAAATTAATCATACATATATGCATAGGTAAAACTAATTAAGAACATGATGGATAGAATAACAAGTATGAAGACATGTCAATTTACCTAGAATTTGGGGAAGCGTATGTGTTTGGGTTGCTTGGGGGAAAAAGAGAGAGTCATGTATACGCCGATGCAGCATCATCAAGATTCCCATACCAACGAAGACTTGTAGGGTGGCATATTTGTAAGCTCATCATCCTCGAAGCCCTCGTGCGTGTATGTGAATCTTGCTGATGCTGCACCTGCACATACTGGCTGGAGGCTATAGGAGGATCTTCGTGTGTGTGTGTGTGTGTGTGTGTGTGTGTGTGTGTGTGTGTGTGTGTGTGTGATGAGTTGAATATATGCGGGGGTGTGTGTGTGTAGGAAGGATAATATGGACTTCAGGATATATCAGAGCAGCAAGGACTCCTGGATCCGAGGGGATATGATGAATGAAGGGGGTGGAAATAAGCTTTTAAATGGAGACAGTGGAAATCATTAATTTGGTTGGTGATCGCACAGCATCCCCAAGAAGCAGAGGACACACATATATACCCGCATGAGGCAGTGACTCCTGAGACGCCCAAGGGCTTCCCTTCTTTTGATGCTGTCGTTAGAACCCTGAAAATTCGACACTTGTAATGATGAGTATGTGAGCCTCGCCCTTACCATGTTCAGCACACTTTATCTATCTTTCCCCTCCTTCGATCATTTTGGATCATTTAATGTTGTCAATCATCTTATAAATAATTTTTTATGTCGATAGATATATAACAAAAATGCACTAAAAATAGCAGAAGTTTACAGTACGAAAGGAATCATTTCTTGCAGTATCGTGCAAAGAACTGTTTATAGTTTTCCCCCATTTTTCATGGGGTACGAGAATAATTAGATGACCATCCGTGCGTGTTATTGCATATACATAAGAGTTTGGCTTGCTGGGAAAATGTGCTAATTTTTGCGAGGTTCATTATTCAACTTGCAATTTTATATGATAATCTTATCCGGTGGAACCAATCGAAATTGAACGTTGTGCGGGGCTGACACGTAAAGCTCGAGACGCCTCATAAAGCTCCTTAATCAAATCGATTTCTCTGCTTTCCGGTCGTTGTTTTCATTGTTTAATCAATAATATGACTCAGCTAGTCAACATGAACTATTTGGTTAGCGGTTTTAATTGGTGCGCGTTATCTATTATCATCTCTCAAGCATATTCTTTATTAGCTATCGTACGCATGATTACTCTCATTTGGTCTGCTGTGAAGACAATGTCTTGTGTAACAAGATGAATTCAAGTTACATCGAGTGAATTTAAAATATGAAATACTATTACTCTTCTGTCTTTACAATACACGTCTAAGAGTATGCTTCTTTTCAAACAACCCCCTCCCCCCAAAACACACATACGTACACACACTATAATAAATATTGCAGAAAAAATCATTCGTTTCTTTGTTAAGTGTCCGTGGGCAGCGTTTAATTACATTAATGTTTGATTTCCTTGTTTATTCATGATGATAAGTATCCCGCGCATGCGACTCATTTGAGTCATTTCACCCGTTCTGCGCACTCTTCGGGCTATTGAATTCTCCCTTTTACCTATTATCTTTGAACTCTAAATAAAGATTCATAATTGAAAACCTGGCCTTTATATACTGCCGGCTCATCACCCTTTTAAGTTTTCATATCTTATTCCTCTAGTCGAATGTTACAGCATTCAATGAGCTGCATAATTGCGCACTCATAAATACCCCCTTATATGCCGGATTTTGTGACGTTTTTACTCATCTCTTTGGTTAACATGAAAAATTATATAAGATATAAAGTTTATCACTGTTAAAAAAACATGCAATTCTTTATATACAATCGTTTTTAAGTTACATTTAAGTATTATTTAAGTTTAATTAGAAGTAATTTCTATGGCATAATTTTTTGTATTTACAAGAGCTACTCTAAAATTTTACATTAAACAAATCATCTCAAATACCATTATTTTGTTGAACACACACATGCAGAGTAGGGCTCACCATAAAAAGTTAAAAACATAGTTAGCCCGGAGACAACGTATGGTTATATACGAACCGGACCGAAAATAAAAAGCGCGTAGGAAGGAACTTAAATTGAGATGAGAGTAAGGAGGCCGGCTGTGATAAGTGAACCAAACTGCCTCCTGGCCCAATCCATCTCTTCCCTACAAATACATGAAACCAAAAAAATGTATTCCTACAGTGAAGTGTTCATTTCCCCACCCGAACATGACTACTCCGTCCTTCCTTAGGGAATTCGTGACTTTTCTCCACTGCAGCCACTGCAATTAGACATGAATCCAGATTGTTGGACTAAATTTAATAATTTTTCAAAATGTAAATTAATCTGTACGAACAGTCTAAAAGTACGGCAAAAGTTCCGTCAAAGAAAAAGCCCAGTTCATTCATCCCTCTATAATTAGCATTCTGCGGTGACGGAATTCATAAAGATTAAAGGAAATTGTGACAAGGATAAATCAAATAGGTGGCAGCGATTTGAGTGCTTATTTCTTTCACAAGGGTTAATATGAGAAGTCTTTCAGTGAAAATGTTCTTCGTTTCTTACACACGCTTCTCCTGCAAAGCGAGGGAAAGCGAAAGGAATTAAAAAGAGGGACGACGGTTGGATCGTTCAGCACGTGTGATGGATTCACAGTTGACACCAAACTTTACAGACTGCAAATTAACAAGGAAGTACGTTATATATTCCTAGCTTAGTACAAGACTATCCCACCCAAAATAGCTTATCCAGAGAAAAGCAGCAACACAGCACACGTACGCCTCTGATTGCCTTGCTTGCAAAGCAAAGGCACCAAAATGAAGGCCGCCCAAACTGTAGCAGTGTCAGCAACGCCAAAATGGAGCCAGGCTCTAATTAAACACAGGCCTGCCGCCTTGCGTAGAAGAACTCCTCCAGATCAGGGGGCTTGAAATACCCATTCTTGGGTGGCTCTCTTTCCCTCCCCGTTGAAAGCGGTTTCTTCCTTGGCGGTGGCGGAGGCACCAGCCTCTGCGGTATCTTGCACTCCCACCTCTCCGGCGTTGAACAGCCACCGTTCTCCTCCTCATCGCCTCCGCCAGTGCTCATCATCATCACCTCCATCTCTACCCTAAAAAAAGGTGGAAGTAAAATAAATAGAAGCCGGGGGAAGAAGGCGGGGTATATATAGAAAAGGGGAAGAAGACTTGGCTGGCAGGTGACCATGTGTAAGGTCAGTGATCACGAAGCCCTTTTTAAGGCCTTTTTCTCATTTTCAAATTGGAACAGGCACAGGAGAGCGAATCGCAGTACGTGTGAGTGGCTTCTTCCGGAAGACGCGAGGCCTTCGTCCCATTCTGTGGCTGGGAAAGTGACACCTACTCAACTCTTCCCGTGCACGTGGCGCCTCCGCCTTCAGCTTCGGTCTACGTGGACACGTCACGTGGATGTGGCCCCCCGCCCCCTTCCAGTTCCAATTTTCAAAATTGGCGCTGATTAGCTATTCACCGCTAGGCGCCAAATAGGCCTCGCGGCATCAGAACGCTGGAGTAGTCTGTGACTTGACTTAGGTGTGTTTGGGTGACACCCCAAACCCGGGTGTCAATCACCCAAACACCCCCTCTAAAAATCAAAATTATGGTTTTGATTCTAAAATCATGGTTTTGGAAAAAACAAAAAATTTTTGTTTTTGGAGAAAAAATAGAGAGTGTGAGAGCCTATATGATATGTATTTTGTTATTTTTTTATAAACATATTTTTTGATAAACATATTTAATCTTATATTTTATAAATATATATACACATTAATTATTTATTAATTATATTATCTTATGTATTATTAATTATGTTGGTAAAAAATATATTATTAACAATTTTATTCCTTCAAATTAAAATATATCATAAAATCTATTTTTTCTGTAATTATCATATTAACTTATGTCTTTTTTTAAGTAATTTGTATATATAAAAAGTGCTTCTGATAACAACTATCCAAACACTCTCATTTCTCAGAATCACTTTTTTACAAAATCTATTCTTCACAGAATCTATTCTCCCCAGAATCTATTCTCCAGAATCACTTTTCCAAACCACGGTTTGGTTTCATCCATCGCTTATCTAAACATTAAAAAAAAAAAACAGTTAAATCTACACCTATGGAAGGATATTCCAGTTTAAGAGAGAAGGTCTATTTATTGGCAAATAAAAACATAATTTTAGTTTAGTGTGGCTTAGTTTGTTTAATGGAAAGGTAAGGATGGAACATTTACATTAAGGGAGTGTTTGAATGGAAACCAAACCATAATTTCAGAAGTAATTTTACAGTCTACGAAGTAAATATATGGAGAAATTTATCTCAATTTAAAAAAAATGCTTCTAAAAAACACTTTCTAAATGTATCCAAACACCCCTAAATAAGTTAGCGAGACCTATTTGTCTGATCATCACTGCTGATTGTTGTAGAATGGAGAGAAAAGGCGTGGGTGGGGTATGTGGAGCCCATAACGTCGCTTTGGATACGAAGGGCAGGGACCCACCGCATTGGCTGGCGGCAAAACCTGGGAAACATAGGGCCCACTCACTCTTCCTACAATGTACGACCCGCCAGCATGTTGAGTAAAAGAAGTAAAAATTCGAGAATGATCTCATTGGGACGATGCGGGTCAATATCGCTCGAGTGTTTGGCCGCTAAATGTACTGTGACATGCTTACAAAGTGAGTCACATTATTTACAATTTTTTAACCGGTAATTGTTTTTTTTTTAATCTTTAATATAAGAATTAGTTTGATATCAATTTAGATATAAATATAAGATTTTAATTCATTTTATTTCTCATATTTATTAGTTTTTTAAAAATAATCTTTTAACCTCACACGTTAAACATTCTACAAATTATAATTTTAGCTATTTTATTTATTATAAATAATTGTGTTAACAAACATGGTAATATTTCCTACTGTAGAACGCCCCACCCGAATTATAGCAAGGGCCCTCATAAAAACAAAGAAAAAAATTGAAAAAGGGCCAGTCAGCGGACCTTGCAAGATCCCCGGGATGAGAATCTAATGTCGGCTGTGTCCATTATTGTCCACTTAACCTTAAAATAAAGTGGGCCTAATAGGACGAGGAATGGGGATAAACGCATTAAAAGAGGTGGATATAAACCAATAAGAACTGGGTCTAACAAAAAAAAAAACTAATCCCTCACATGACGAATTAAGGTTTGAATTTTTATTAGGAGATGTACCTAAATTTAGTGTCTGATAGTACCCGACAGTGTCTCGAATAGGATTGCCTCTAATAAAAAAATAAATATGTTTTAACAAGGATAAAAAAAGAAGAGAGATGGGCATACAAGGCCTGAAATGAAGGCCAACAAGAAACCTAGTCTTGATTCTTGAGCGAGGATCACAGGATTCAATGACCCCGTCCAGAGAATATTAATTACAGTTTTAAACACGCTGAAATTTTGACATTTGAGAAAACAATCATGATCATTCCTGGAATTATCTTTTTAATTAATTTTTTCAGTGCTCATCTCATCCACCTTTTTTTAACGTTTTTAATGCTATTAGCTTTTCATTTTAATAGATATTTTAGATATTTTTAATGCTCCTCTTCTATGTTTTCGGTTTTGAATAAAACAAAAAATAATTATTAGGACAAGAGTTTTTAAAATTCCAAAATCCTTGATTGTTATTGATATTTGAAGAGGGTCCTTGCATTTCATGTTTTTCGAGACATGAGAGAATAACAAATAAGCATCATGAGATAATAACGTAATACATTAATACCACACAACCACGAATTATTGAATTATAGAGACTGGCAGAGACTGCCTATGTATGCTTTAAAAAAAAAAAAAAAAAGAATGGTGGAATGCTTGCGTGGTTAGAGCAAAGCTCAATTATAATTACTAGAAGTTTAGTTATCAAATTTAGCCAGGAGATCGATTGCAAATTAATTATAACATGTGAAGGTATTATAAATCTCGAGAACTCAAGAATAAAAATCTATCGATTTAATACAAATTAATCGTAAATTATGAAATGTTTGTAAATTCTGAAAAGATCAGCTGTAAAAAGCCCAAAAAAATCACGGTAATAAAATATGGAACTTTTGTTATAAATCTAATCTGTAAATTGCTGTGATTGAACTTGTTAGATTTGCAAAACTTGTACTACTTCCAATTCTTAATATAAAAGCTAGTTGACTAATTTAAAAAGATTAAGAAAATTAGTTACTCCCTCCGTTCCTTATTATAAGAGACGAATAACCGAATTACGTTGATAAAAAAACAGTTAAAATTAGTTAAGAACAATCAATGTGTAAAAGATATAATTTTTTTTCCAAAAAGACTCTCATTAATAAGGAGAGAGAGCATGAGAGAGAACAATGGTAAATTATTCAAAGAAAGAGAAGTGGGAAGGAGAGAGAGTGTGAGTTGGAAACAATAAATATGGGTAAAATAGGAAATCAACACAAAAAATTAGAGACAGCTTTTAAGTGTCTCTTATATATAGGAACATGCCATAAGCATCAAATGTCTCTTATAATAAGGAACGGAGGGAGTAACTTAGTTCTTTATAATAAATAAGTGTTGTCTTTCCTAAAATATCTTTACTAATCAAGTGTATTAATTAAAACTAGTATTACTACAAGGATCTTAACTAAAACTATCATTATTATAAGGATTACTTTAGAAAAAAAAATAGATAAACACAACAGACAAAGTGTATTAGGATTTTATATTCATGACCAAAATAAAAATAAAACTAATTCTTTAGTAAATACCAGAGGTAGAATAATTTTTTTTTTTTGTTATCAAAATGAATTTTGCAGGGCATGTTTGCTCGAAATCATATTTATCTATGTGCAACCCAGAAGGCGAGGGGTGGAGGGAGGAAGGAAGGAAGGAAGGAAGGACAACGCTCGTGAGTGAGCTGATGGGGAGCAAGGCGTGCATGTTGCCTTATTTCGTTACTCGGCAACTTTAAATGAGGACTGTTCATGGCAGGATTGAAACAAACCCATCCCAGTAAATAGAGATAGGACGGGATTTCTATCCTGTGTCCTGTATGGTTTCAAAATCGGGATAGGGCATCCCATTTATCTCTACGCCTCTCTCCTCTTTCACATTTCCATTTCTATCATTTCCCTTTTTACTTATTTAATATTCTTCTGTTTTTAAATATAAAACTTATTTTATTACATAGTTTATAATTATATTATAAAATGAGCCTCATGTTTAAGAGCTCATCCCCTACTCTTACGTAAAGCGACTAATCCCCTTTCATCACTTACCCCTTCCTACTAAATTAGAAACGCTCATTTATTTCTCCAGTGCTTTAAGTTATTTATTATTATAATCTTTTATCAAATATATAAATTATATATTAAACGAACTTGCGTGACCATTCAAATTAAAAACACGAGTACACGACAATAAGTGGTCAGTTCAAAAAAAAAAAAAAAAACACTTGTCATTACTCCCGAAGAAAGCCAAATCTTCATACTGCGACTCTCACTATAAATGAGAATCCTCCTCAGGCGTACCAAGTACAAGCACCCTCCATAACGTCTACTCTCCCATCACTTTAATTTCTCTTTCTCCGCCCATGTCTCTCTCTATCTTCCTTCACTTCATCATCATCTTGTTCTCCATCTTGTTACTCGAGCGTGTTCTCTTCCAGTACCTGCGTTCCCTCAAGCCCAGTCGCTTACCCCTTGGTTCCATGGGTTGGCCCTACGTTGGCGAGACCCTCAGGCTCTATTCTCGAGATCCAAATTCCTTCTTCTCCAACCGCCAGAAACGGTACACCCAGTTATACCCCCGTTGTTTTCTGTCGTGCATGTTATATGCAGTCTTTTATTTATTGTCAAGCTTTTTTTACCAGCGTCAGTGTTAAGTTTTACGTTAGCTATTCCGAACACGCAGGTATGGGGATATCTTCAAGACACATATCCTGGGATGTCCCTGCGTCATGGTGTCGAGGTCAGAGACAGTGAAACGGGTGTTGGTGAGCGAAGCACATCTGTTCAAGCCCACATATCCGACGAGCAAAGAGAGACTGATAGGTCCCGAGGCTGTGTTCTTTCAGCAAGGTGCCCATCACTCCATGCTTAGGAATTTTGTCCAGGCCTCATTTTTACCATCTGCTATTAAATACACTGTACCCCAGATCGAGCGGATTCTCCTCTCCCTCCTTCCTACCTGGACAAACAACACCATCAACACCTTACAAGAGATGAAGAGGGTAGGTTCATGTGTGTGGGGCGTGAGGATATTGACAAATAACATGCATGTTTGTATCCCCAGAACCTTTCTACGTCTTGATTTGATTAATGCCTTTGTTTGTTTAGTATGCTTTCGAGGTGGCTGTCATTTCTGCATTCGGTGAGAAGGAGTAGATGGAAATGGAGCAAATCAAATGCCTCTATCTGCGTCTGGAGAAGGGCTATAACTCTTATCCTTTGAATCTTCCAGGATTTTCCTACCGAACGTCTATGCGGGTAATAAATTTCAAGCTTCTTTCTTAACTGTTCGCCACCGATTAATTTTTGTGCTTTACCGCAACGGCATAACGCATCTGTTTCAAGGGACTGGGAAAAAAAAAAAGTTAAATAAACCAACGACGAGATTATCTAGCTATTAATATTTCAGAACAAGTCATGTGATTGCGTGATGTGTATTCATTTTTAATGTGGCTAATTCTATCCATTCGAAAAAATGTGACTAATTCTATTTCTATATGTGAAGGCGAGAGGGTCCTAAACGAAACTTTAAGGAGAGTGATGCAGAGAAGAATGGAAAGCAAGAATTACGGAGGGGGTTTACTGGGAGTTCTACTGAAAGCTAGAGCTCAGAAGAAGAGCTGCCTCATCACCGATTCTCAGATTGCTGATAACCTCATAGGCGTAATCTTTGCTGCTTATGATACCACCGCTAGTGCTCTCACTTGGGTTCTCAAGTACTTGCACGACAATGTCCAAATCCTCCAAGATGTCATCGTAATGTTTTTCCCTCTCTTTCAATTCTTCTCTTCATCCTTATATATGTGACGATTTTATGTTTGTTTCCTTTTCCATTTCAGAAGGAACAGCACGGAATAAAGGATAAACTAATTGCAGAAAATCGTACTGGGCTTACGTGGGATGATACTAGGCAAATGCCCTTCTCTGGCCGGGTAACATCATTCAAATTGGTTGTGTCTTGCCCAGAAAGAAAAAAGATTAATCTTCATTATTATAATCTTCTTCATCTTGATTAATTAGTTACATTTATATAATGTGAGAATAGATTATTATTGAATTGGGTGCAGGTAATCCAAGAAACAATGAGATGTGCAAGCATATTGTCGTTCACATTCAGAGAAGCTGTGCAAGACGTCGAGCTGGAAGGTTACTCCATTCCCAAAGGTTGGAAGGTGCTTCCCCTCTTCCGAAGCATCCATCACTGCTCTGATTTCTTCCCCGAACCCGACAAGTTCGATCCTTCCAGATTCGAGGTGGCACATGCATGCATATATATAGAGCGAGAGACCCTCAATATAATTTTTATCTTCCTTCTTTTTGATTTATGCTCATCAGCAAGGAGGGTATTAGGGGCAGAAACTAATTGAATAATTATGGGTTTTCAAAATATATTAAATATGCGTGCAGGTGGCGCCCAGACCAAACACGTACATGCCGTTTGGACATGGACTGCACTCATGTCCTGGCAGCGAGATGGCTAAGCTTGAAGTGCTCGTCCTCCTTCACCATCTCACCGTTTCTTATAAGTATTTTCCATCTCCTCCCTCTTTTAATTTGAGCCCACCCGTAATTGGATTATCTGTTGTCCCTCTGCTAAAAATGATTAGGATTCCATTTTGGATGTGGGTCGTCATTTTCTACCAAAATTGCGATCTCTTTCCCACAGGGTTCATTTGACTAAATACCATACGTACTCTAGAGTCTCTGTATATTGGCTTAATTTTGACCATGCGAAAATTGACCGGCCAATGATAATGGTGATAGTTTGGAAGTAGTGGTCCTTCTTACTGATGTGTAGTGAACATACATCTGTGCGGTTTCTGTATTGCATACGCAAACTGGAAAGTATTTTGCAAAAGGATGCCATGTATTTTCTCCCATCTCCACAGCTGCGCGACATTATAGCGGTCAGGCTTCAGGCAAACAAGTTTGACTGGGCATGAATTTACATTGTCGTGATCAAAGGTGTTGATTTTGAACGTGATCCACCTCCCATGCATCGGCTACGAACCGCCCGCGGGGCAAACATATGACACAATTTTACGCGTTTTTTGTTTTTTTTTTGTTTTGGAATGTACGATGGACAATTTTGTTTGTACTCAGTATCTTTTTTTTTTTTTTTAAATGGTTGATGATTCAGGTGGGAAGTCGCAGGAGACGATGATGGTATAGAGTATGGTCCTTTTCCTGTGCCGAAACATGGATTACCCATTAAGATCAGCCTCAGAAACAACAAATCGCCTCAAGATTATTGAGACTTCCATCCCCGGGACCGGGGAACCAGATTTTATTTATTATTATTTATTTAAAATAATTATTTTAATATGTATAGAATCTAAAATAGTGATAATCTCTTAACTATTATTCTTTTAAAAAAATAATTTTTTCTATTTAAAAATAATTAATTAAAAACTTCAAATATGGATCGTTCAAATAAAAAATAGACGGTCTAAATCTGATGAGTTTAGGGTACTCATTATTGATGACCACCAAAACTAGTTTCGGGGTGTTATATTAAATTGTTATGGACCCAGCTATCTCTACTTGGTTACCGTGCAAGAAAATGTGTCTCAGCTATATGTATATCCAAAAATATATATTGGCATTATCTTTAAAATTTTCTAGTGTCCATGCTGCTGCTGCGTGCGGGGATTGGGAAATTGCCTTAAGGATTAGCTTTTCGGTTATGGACTAGTAGTTTATGGTGGATAGAGGTCCAAACCTGAGTAGGTCCTGGGGAGTTCCATGAGACCCAAGTGACCAGAACAGCCCAAATAGTTTGGGCCCAATCTATTACCTCAAAAACATTAAGAAAAAAGGTCGAATATGAATCGCCTATGGCCGTTGGTTGCAGAATGAACAAACAATTCTGAGATGATTTCCACACAGCAAATTGCTAACTTTCCTTCGCGAAACGCGTAACTTGGAATTTTCCCCATATAACCAGCTACTCTCGATATTTATCATTTAATTTTCCCTTTTAGCGAAAGAGTCATGCGGTTTTATATACAATAAACGATTGAAGAAATATCCAATTCAATTTATCTATGCACATTTTTTTTTTGCCAAAAATTATCTATACATTATCAATCAATATAAGAAAAACAAATATATTGGCAGCAGTGTTATTATTTTATAAGGAATGAATGAATGACTACTTTTTTAATACATGTTTCGTATTTCATTTAGCTAAGCTTAATTTTTTATTCTTTAATTTTAAACATTTTAATTTTTCTTTTATATATTTTAGCAAGATTTAAATATGAAAATGAATATAATCCTAAAAATATTTTTTTAATTATAGAATCGAGGATCCAGAGTTATCAAGCGAGATTAGACTCCGACATCCTGTTTATAAAGAAACCTACATATCATCACGTTATTATAATTAATTTGTCTGATGAAAGATTTGCGCTGTGATATCCTGTGCGTAGAAAATATTTAATTTATGCCCATAGAAATTAATCTAAAAAATAGGGCAAATTGTAATAAGCTTTCATACAAATAAATACAAAATGGTTTCTTGAAACAATCAAATTAATTTAAAGTCCCAATAAACCTCATTACAAAGATTTTACTTGTTTAATTATTAACTTATCCTTTTCTTTTCTTTTTTTAAATATGCATTGACAAGTAGAAGAGCAGTTGTTAGCAACTTAAGGTATAACGATTAATAACTATCACGATAGGTATTGATAACTCATGTATTATATTTTTGTAATGCGCTGGAAAAATATGTTGTTAATACATAAAATAATTAAATAAGTAAAATTTTTTACAATGAGGTTTCTTAAAACCTCAAATTAATTTAATAATTTTAAAAGATTTTTATTTTTTATTTTTTTGAGTGAGATGTTATTGTAATTTTTAAAAAAATTGCAAATAAAAACCCTCAAATGTGTAAAATTGTGATTTAGGACTCTGAATTTGAAAAATACAAAATGAGGACTCGGTCCCACTTTTGTAAATATGAAATGTGGGTCTGAAATGCCCTTCAGCCAAATGACAAGTTGATTATGAGAAATGACAAGTTCACTTTAGCGAATGACCAACTTTCAGTGGATCAAATCACAACTTGACCGAGGGTATGCTAAATGATGAGTTGACTATAGGAAATGACAGGTTCACTTTAGTGAATGACAATTTCAGTAGACCAAATCATAATTTGATTGAAGGGCATTTCAGATATTTCACCCACATTTCATATTTATAAAAATCAAATTGGGTCCTTATTTGTTATTTTTCAAATTTAAAATCCCAAGTGGCAATTTTACATATTTGAGGGTTTTTATTTGCAATTTCGCCAAAAAAATATCTGAGCTATAGGAAAAAAATAGCGAAGCGCGGACGGGATCCATCATCCACGGGCCTGCTTGGCTGCCAAGTTTGTTTATGAACCGACGTAGTGACATCGTCCGCCTCAGGAATTTTCCCATAAAGAGAACAGCGGCATATATCTATTTAGGCTGAGTTTATTGAAAATATAAGAGCTTAACTATATTTAAATCCAGCTTAGCGAGTAAAATTGATACGAAATATCAATAATCAAATATTAAACAATTATCCTGAGGAGAAAAAGAAAAAGGAACTTCTCCCTTGTGAGCTCAACTTGCTCCTTTTCCGACTCGCGCTTCTCTCCCTATAAACGGAACCCTTGGCGAATGAACGGCGATAATAATCTCCGTCGCCTTCTGAAACTCGAACCTTGATTTATTTTATTTTTTTTCCCATTTTTATCACCCTACAAGCTGTTTTCTTTTTGAATTTCTTATCCCCAACGTTATTTTCCAGATATTTTTTTTCTGCTTCAGATCTACCGTTTTTCACTGCTTGCTCGGATAAATTTCAAGATACCATAACGTTCCCGTTGTTTGTCTGCATAAGACTTTCGGACGATGATCTTTTCAAGGATCAGCCGCTCCCTTTCGCGTTCTACTTGTTCTAAAGTAAGCTGCTTTTCTCATCTCTTCTTGATTATTTGAATGCGGTATGATTGATTAATTGTAAATAAATTCACTTTATTTCCCCTTTGGATGCCAGACTTTGCTGTATGGCGATGGGACCCGAACCGCCCTGAACCGTCTCATACCGCCCAGAACGCAAGCTCATTACTGTGGAGAAGAAGGGGGATTGGGGATTTTGAGGGGTTATTCAGTTTTAGCTGGCGCTCGCAAATCCTTCGTTTCCAGTTTGGCTGATGTTAGATATCTTTTCGCTAACCCTAGACATTACCGGCTTTACTCTAGTGAAGGCCCAAAGAAAAAGAGTAAGGATTTACTCATATTTTAGGCTGGTTAAATTACTAAACTATTGTGTACTATCAGACTATGAAATTTCTTCTATTAGTTTTGTCACCTTATCTTAACTCCTACAGGTATTATTTTTTACGTTCTAATCATTTCATATTTTCGGTAGATTATGAGAACTTTTACCCGAAAGAAAAGAAGGAAAGTCCAAAGGGAAGTGAGCAAAAATCTGAGTCTAAAGGTAAAATCTTATACTCATGACTCTATCAATTCAAGCTGTAGACCTTGTTTTCCTATAAAACAAGAGGGTTTAATTGCAAAGTGTTCAGAATCGATCAATATGTTGTAAAATATAAAATTTATAGTATAATATTCATAAATTTAGAACAGCGTAATTCATTGCGCAGTAGTACAATATTCAGAGACCACCTAGTTGGTGGCTGTAACTAATGGCAAATTTGGTGGGAGGCCGTAATTGTATACCTGATTCGTATTTAGGTTAGGACGTTGGAGTTGAAGGAGTGAGGCCGGCCGGTAGTCGGGGTTTTCGGTTAGGCTTTCTTGTCCACAGGATAGACTTTCGCAGGCTTGAGTTTTCCAATTGATGGTAAAATGGAAAACAAAGTAGGATCCTTCTTGTCTTCTAGGGAGGATCTAATTTGAATTGTTTTGAGAGGGCTAAATTTTATCTTCTCCAACTACGCTGTACAAGACTACAAGTGTAGCGTAATTGAGTGATTTTGGGTTTTGGAGTCATTTTCTGTTTATCTTACGTCTGCTGTCCAATTTTTCTTATGATAGGAGGGATAACCACTTTAACACTTGGATTCTCTGTCTGATTTCAGATGAATCGAATACGAACACAGATGACCATGGAAATTTTAATGAAACCTTCATTAAGCAATTTCAAAGTCTATTGACCCCTTTATTGGTGATTGGGCTATTTCTCTCATCGTTTTCTCTTGGTCCCCATGAACAGCAAGAGGTTAGCCTGTCGTTGATCATTCTACATCTGAAATGGTTTGCATATGTGTTTGTGTATTGGGTCAGCTATCTAATTGCCATGGATGAGTTATAACTGGTCACAATTGGGAGTTTTATGCACCTTTTTATTGTTAAGCCATATTGTAGCTTTCTGAATTGGCTTTTACATCTTCTGCAGTGTGGAAAGAATGAAAAAAGAACTTGTGAAAATGAGACCACTATTCTGTATTGTGTCCGTATTACCATTAACTGGTGGGATCTTCCAGTTTTTATGTGTGCCTTTTTCTGTAGACTTCTTTTTTTGCGTGCTTGTTTTTTCTAAGTAAATAGATAAACTAAAATTCTTACTAATCATACGAACAGTTTTCCCTCCAAGGCACTTCTTATTTGAGCTGCCTTTGTGACCTAAAACTTTTTCCAACCTCCTATCTTCTAGATGAGTTCTTTTTTTTCCATTTTTTACTTAGATTAATGATCTACAAAATTAGCTTGCTACTATGGAATAGTATTAATATTATTACTATGGTTAATTTATTTTCATCCCTTTACTTCAGTCTTGTTACAAACTCTGTTGTAGCGCCTTCCTGTAGGTACTTTCGTTCTTGATTGTGTGAATGGTGTCTTTGCATGATTAACCAAACAGATACTAGCAATAGAATGTCTGTTCATTTGTCTTGATGTAAATTATTTCTTTTACTCCTTTCACTATATTCTCTTTGCTGATGTGGACTATAATTTGGCGTTTGGCAGATAAGCTTTCAAGAGTTCAAAAATAAGCTTTTGGAACCAGGATTAGTGGATCATATTGTAGTTTCAAATAAATCAGTTGCTAAAGTATATGTAAGGAATTCTCCTGGCAATCGAACAGATGGTGATCTTGTACAAGGGCCTGCCCCTCCTACTGTTGGGGGAGCTGGCAGCCATTACAAGTACTACTTCAATATTGGAAGCGTTGAGTCTTTTGAGGAAAAGTTAGAGGAGGCTCAGGAAGCACTAGGCATTGACCCTCATAACTATGTTCCTGTTACATACGTCTCTGAAATGGTTTGGCACCATGAATTAATGAGGTTTGCTCCAACAATATTGCTTTTGGGATCTCTCCTTTATATGGGAAGGAGAATGCAAGGTGGACTTGGTGTTGGTGGTAATGGCAGTAAGGGTGCCCGTGGAATATTCAACATTGGAAAAGCCCATGTTACTAAATTTGATAAAAATTCCAAGAACAAGGTTGGTATGCATGTTGCATACAGTTTTACTTGCTTCCTTTATTTCTTTATTTCCTGTTTCATTATTATTTCTTTTAGGGAGAAGGGGTTGCAGGGAATGACTTAGCAAATAACTTTGTTCAACGGGCAACTTTTGAAACTATTCTTCTTCTTTATTTAGGTCTATTTTAAAGATGTTGCTGGATGTGATGAGGCTAAGCAAGAAATTATGGAGTTTGTCCATTTCCTCAAGAATCCAAAAAAGTATGAAGAATTGGGGGCAAAAATTCCAAAAGGCGCTCTTCTAGTTGGTCCTCCTGGCACAGGGAAAACACTTCTAGCAAAAGCCACTGCTGGGGAATCTGGTGTTCCATTTCTCTCTATTTCTGGTTCTGATTTCATGGAGATGTTTGTTGGGGTCGGACCATCTAGGGTGAGAAATTTGTTTCAAGAAGCAAGGCAGTGTGCACCCAGTATAATATTTATTGATGAAATTGATGCTATTGGTCGAGCAAGGGGGCGTGGAGGTTTATCCGGTGCCAATGATGAGCGTGAAAGTACTTTAAATCAATTGTTGGTTGAAATGGATGGGTTTGGAACCACTTCTGGGGTGGTTGTGCTTGCTGGCACAAATAGACCTGATATTTTAGACAAAGCTCTGCTTAGACCTGGCCGATTTGACCGCCAGATTGCCATTGATAAACCTGATATTAAAGGCCGCAATCAAATATTCCAAATCTATCTGAAAAAGATCAAGCTTGACCAAGCACCTTCATATTATTCAGAGAGGCTCGCAGCCCTTACTCCTGGATTTGCTGGAGCAGACATTGCTAATGTGTGCAATGAAGCTGCTCTGATTGCTGCAAGATATGAGGTAACGGAAGTCGCAATGAAACACTTTGAGGCAGCCATTGATCGGATCATTGGTGGGTTGGAGAAGAAGAACAGGGTATGTATTTTGAAAGTTTTATGCCTATCAATATTAGGAAGACGTGGGAGGTATATCATGGGTTGTAGCCTGCTACATTTATTTTTACTTTATTTTTTAAGCTTGATTGTTGTGGGGGCTGGAATGATGCATTCATTTGTCAAAATTAACTGTGAATTGACAGTGAAGTTGTTATGGAAAGTAAAGAAATAGGAGAGAGAAAGAGAAAAGAGAGAGGGAAAAGAGTAATAAAAACAGAGAAGAATTAGAGAAGAGTAGAAGACCAAGCGAAACCGAATAATTTCTAATCACATTTCAAAACTGATTTACAAAGAATGGCAAATACTTATGTATAAGCAAAAGCTCTAATAGATATAAATCTAAGTAAATATCCTAATATTATCTAAATATATTATCTAGATATCCTAATCTATCCAAATCCTAACTCCTAATAATATTATATAAATCCTATCAATCCTATTTAAATATTTCTTATTTATAATTATAATTACATAACAGAAGTCTACCTAAAATGTTGCTTAAATTTTTAAGCAAGTGAAACATAGTATTGACATTGTTCATTTTGTGATACTTACCGTTATATGTGGTGATTTATTGTTGTTATTGGCAAGTAGACTTTTCCTTAGAGCTATAGATTTCTTAAATTAGTATTAGTTTATATTTTGCTACATTTAATCTTTTTTTTTTTTTGGGAGGATATGACAATTTTCATTATCACATTTTATACCACATCAGTATATTGATTCTTTGCATTATGTGGCTTTAGAAACTGGTCTCTGTCAACTCACATCCTAATCCTATTACCTTATATGGGAAAACTGAGAAGCAACTTTTTTACTTTCTGTGGAAAAATTTGTCTCGGGAAACAAGAATTTCACAGTATACTTACTAGCTAAAGCTGGCCTTAATGGGCAACTATATTGTTAACTAAGGCTTCCGTCTATCTGTTTCAATCAGTGAGGATAATTCTGATACAAGATTTTCAACCAGGTAATAAGCAAGCTTGAAAGACGCACTGTTGCATACCATGAATCAGGCCATGCCGTTGCTGGGTGGTTCTTGGAACATGCAGAGCCGCTATTGAAGGTAACTATAGTTCCTCGTGGCACAGCTGCTCTTGGGTTTGCCCAGTATGTTCCGAACGAGAACCTTCTGATGACAAAGGAGCAGCTTTTTGATATGACTTGCATGACCCTTGGTGGTAGGGCTGCTGAACAGGTAGCTTTCAGCTTTGTAACTCTGTCTCGATTTTTGGTTTTTGTTCTACTTAAAGAATATCGGTGATATGTGTATGCGTGGAATTTTTTCTGGCTAAGTACTGTGCTGTGCCATTGACGTTCCTTATATTCCCTAAACAGCTCTGGGATAAAGAAGTAGAAGACTGCTTTGTGCAATTTTAATTATAATTATGGTAACGATGGTTTTTACTCCCGTGACTGCAGGTTCTCCTGGGGAAAATCTCAACAGGAGCACAAAATGACTTGGAGAAAGTGACTAAGATGACGTATGCACAAGTAGCAGTGTATGGCTTTAGCGAAAAAGTGGGCCTGCTTTCTTTCCCTCCCAGAGAAGACACGTTTGAGATGTCAAAACCATACAGCAGCAAGACTGCTGCTATGATTGACGCGGAAGTGCGAGAATGGATAGGTAAAGCATACGAACGTACTGTGCAGCTGGTCGAGGAACACAAGGAGCACGTGGCTGAAATAGCCGAGTTATTGCTGGAGAAGGAAGTACTGCACCAGGATGATTTGGTCCGAGTCCTGGGGAAGCGGCCATTCCAGACAGGTGAAGTCACCAATTATGATCGATTCAAGCAAGGTTTTGAAGAGGAAGGGGAAAAGATTGTGGAACAGAGCTCAAGCCCGGTGAGTGGTAATGGGCCAGAAGACGAGGAGGGTTCTTCTTTACAGCCTCAGGTTGTTCCTTCATAACCAACCGGGGGCGTTTGTTGATGGGAATTGTACATGAATGAGTAATGACTGTCTTGTTGGAATGAATATTATTTGACTGACCTTACTTCGGGGCAAAGTTGTATAATACGGGCTCAAATAAATTATCATTTTGCATGCGCGGCTATGCCTTAGCCCTAGCCCTTAAGCCACCTCTGGCTTGGTTTTGCTGTTTCCTGCAGTGTACAAAGATGGCAATGGATTTGACGCTAGAAGCTGAAAGCCCACATTTTAATTTCATTTTACGAGGTCATCGTCGTTTTCATTTATAAATTATAACTCAAGTCGTCACTCCCGATCTCTGCGTCGGTGAATGGTGTTCATCAAGATCTCTCTCTATCCACCGTCGTCCCTTTGGGTTGTCTCCCAGTTGTAATTGCTTCGATTTTTTTCCTTTAGTTTTTTTTCCAAGAGGGCAACACCTGTGCCTAATTAACTTCCGAAAGATTCTTAGCGCAAAAGGATCTTGCACTGCAAGATAGCACCTCCTGTCCTACCGGAGGTGTTATATGGTTTTAATTTTGGGATATTGTCGGTGTACAAATTTCATGAGTAAATTGCTAGGAGATAGATCCACTAGACTGTTTTTGTTGTATATTCGTGTTATATTCACCTCATACTATTCATTCTTGATCTTATCCTTATTCAGAAGCCTTATTTACCAGACAATTATGTGGGGACATTTCCATAGGCTAGTTAGTTTTTTTTTTTAATGAAAAAGTAATTTATTCCTCGTAAAAAAGTATTTTTGACAGATTTTAGAATGTTTGTTTAAACCTAGGAATTATTTGAACCTTAAAAAATAAAAATAAAAATTATGATTATTTTGAAGTGGTGTTAAACAAAAATAATCAGCTGGCATACGGAGAACATTGATAAATACGCGGTTTTCTGAGCTGTGATACTAGAGCAAAATGTTAAAATACTACATATAAAAGGTTGAGTGGTTCATCCAAAAGAAGAAAAGGATTAATAGTTGTTAATTATAGAAATGCTTATGACTGCTGAATAATTTAAATAGGGTTGCCGGCTTCATAATTAGCTTATGAGTTGAAATCCCTTTCCATAATACATAATTAATTATTCCTTAATTCATTCAGTTAAATCCAGTAGTTATAATATGGGCAAAAAAATTAATATGGCATTTGATTTTGATAATAATTAATGTTAATACATATATAAAAAAAACTAAATGTAACATGGCAACTAATTGACGTGTTATAATTGTTTTGGCTGGACTCCATATTTAAACAATCATAATTCTTTCCATCAAAACTACAACTTGTTAATTATATACTACTTATCCTAAATATAAGAGCCACTTGATTAATATGAGTAGATTAAGAAAGTAAGTTAAGTTAGTTTTTTGTTATAAATATGTATTATTTTTTTTAAATTATACTTGCTAATCAAGTTTATTAGCTAATACTACCATTATTAAAAGGATTGTCTTGGAAAAAATAAATGAATATAAGAAATAAAATGTATTAGGATCTTATATTTAAAATTAAAATAAAAATCCAACAATATTTATATCAAGTACTGCAGGTAGTACTTAGGTTCCACGGTTAAAATGACTTGTAAATAATATATTTATTAATTTACAGAGCTTTTACAAATATACAATTATATTTTTTATTACTTTCTCGCGTATATAAATCTCATGTATCTTTTATTATGCTCTCGCTTCTTTTCTTTTTTTTTTGCGCCAGAAATTCCCGCTACTCCCCAATTTTTTTTTTATTTTTTAGTCAAATAAGACGCAAATGAAAGGGAAAGCAGTCGAACTTGGGGAGATGGCGATGGTTGGGCGGCATCATTGAAGACGAACAAAGTGGAAAAGTGTGCTCCAAATCTCAGTTCTGTGGCACGCTGGCACTAGTTTAGGTAGACTCATTATGTAATTTGTGTGTGGGTGTGTGTATTTTTTTTTTTAATGTTTGCTTCTGGATTTGGGTCCCGTTAATGTCGTTAATTCTCTCCCTCCGTCGGTCTCTCTTTGGACCCGTTGCCTTGAATTTAAAGCCATCAACGCCCTTTCTATTTGTAGTTTAAACTTTAAACTACTCCTAACCCTTGGCATTTATAATTTCACTTCCCCATTTTCTCCTTCTTCTTCTTTATCAGCGTACTCATAGTTTCAGCTTTTGATTTCCTCTTCTAATCGCTGTAAGTTTGTTTCTATTTGTTTATTATGCATCATCTGCCATCACTTGATCTGCCTTATATCTGCTTTAGCGCGCTGGGTTTGCGTTTCTTTCCCGTTTTTCCCCCATCGCTTGCCTTGCGCATATATTCCCGTTCAATTTCAAGGTTTTAACATTTCGGTTAGTGATTTTGGGCGTTGGATCCGTCTCCTTTACAATCTGGCCCCCCCAAAAAAAAACCTTTACAATGGTGTTTCATAAATCAGTCACTGTGCCTGCGTTTGTCTAGTTGATCACTTTTCAAGATCTCTCTTTTTTTCCCCCTTTTTGTGTGTGTGTTTGGGGGGGGGTGTTTGTTTTTGTTTTTACGTTCTTATTTTCCCTCGGGCGTGTGTTGTTGATGCATTGATGTTGAACTGCTTGTGGATCATTTTAGATTCTTTTTGAATTTTAATATTATTAATGCCCTAAAATGGCCTCCATTCGACAACCCTCCACCATGATTCGCAATTTATCTGCACTTTCGTTATGTGCATTTTGGTCAGTGATTTTATATCAGTTGAGTTTAATGTAAAGATTTGGTTCATGACAATTTTACACAATATTGTTGATATTTGGGCGATTATTTCTTCTTACATGATGTTCACATGTTTTTTTCCTCCCCAGTTTGCAGCCTTCCGAGGAAGTTGAAATGGAAAACGGGAATCAGTACCAGGAAGTTTCAAACCTGAAATATGATTGTCTTCTATTTGGTAAGCTTTCACACTGGCTTGTAAATCGTTATCATTTGCAAGCTTGATTGTCCTGGCCAAGTTATTTATAACATGCTTTCATTACTTTCAGATCTTGATGACACCCTTTACCCTCTGAGCTCTGGCTTGGCGGTGCACGTGAGAAAAAATATTCAAGGTACGGACATATCACTCTGGGCCTCAAATATGTGAGAATGTGCATGACGGGATCTTGAGGATTGGGTGTGGAATCATGAATCGTCATTGGATGTATGGCACAGATTACATGCTTGAAAAGCTTGGAATAGAGGAGACCAGACTTCCTGAATTGAACGTTTCATTATATAAAACTTATGGGACAACTATGGCTGGTCTCAGGGTATGTGATGCACGTAAATGAAAGTATTTTATTTATCTGTAGACTGCTTAGTATGAACTAATCAGTCATCTTTCCTCTACCTCCCGCCAGGCTATTGGGTATGACTTCGACTACGATGATTTCCATAGGTAACGGTACTGTTATATCTATTTAGTTTAGCTTGGCCTTTTATTTTGTGAAGTTGAAAAACCATGTGAAATGGAAATAGGCTTCTAATATTGTTCTTGTTGAACAGTTTTGTTCATGGGAGATTGCCATATGATACGCTGAAACCTGACCCTGTTCTCAGGGGCGTATTGCTAAGCCTGCCACTTCGGAAAATTGTTAGTTCACTTGTTCTTCGTTAAATTATGCGCACTGCATTGGCACTCTTTCTTTTTTTGGCGTCTCTCGCCTATGGCAGAAAATTGAACGTGAAATGTCTTTACATTATGATATATCTATATGTTTTTCAATTTTGTTTTCCCTTTTAGGTTTTTACTAACTCAGACGAAGGTCATGCTGTTAGAGTGCTCCATAGACTTGGATTGGACGAATGCTTTGAAAAAGTTATAAGCTTTGAGACGCTGAATCCCCCCAACTACGACCATCCTCATGGTGATGAAGATGGCAACAAATCTGCAACATTTGATTTTTACGAGTGTATGCGCCAGCCTCATTCTGATATGGTGCTACCGAAGACCCCAGTTGTCTGCAAACCATTTGAAGGTGCATTTGAACGGGTTTTCGAGATGGCCAATATCAACCCTCAGAGAACAGTAAGATCAACTCTTTCCGTCAACATTTTGGTCATATATTTTCTACAATCTTTCTGACTAATCACTGTCATCTGGATCTGGATCTTGTTTTATGTATTGGTCGACGTTCCTTTTCATCCTAGTATTGACCATTGTTTCTCATCATGATGCTCCACGTGAGAAATGCCATCATTAATTTTTTTCCCTTTGCTGCTTTCAGTTGTTCTTTGATGACAGTGTCCGCAATTTACAGACAGCAAAACGCTTGGGCCTCCACACGGTCTTGGTCAGTACGCTTTCTTCTTTCATTGTTGCTTGAAAATTTCATGAATTACCTGTTAGTACTTGTAGTGACATCCTTGCTAGATGTAAATGTGTAGTAGAATTGGGAAATTTGAAGCGCGAATATGAGATGGTGATCGGTATGTATCTCAGCGCCACAATTTGAAATTATGATGCAGGTGGGTACTTCCCTTCGGACCACAGGAGTGGATCATGCATTAGAGAGCATTCATAATATTAGGGAGGCGTTTCCGGAGCTCTGGGAGGCCGATGAGGAGCATGAAAGGGTCAGGTGCTCAAGAAAGGTTGCAATGGAGACATCAGTAGTAGCTTAGCATGAAAGGGTCAGGTGCTGTGGCATCAATATATCGTTGTTAAGATGAATTAGAAAACCGATACCAATATCTGGTTTTTATAGTAATGAAACTATCATCGTACATGCGATAAGGTTGCAATTTTGTGTCAAGTATTTATTCGGTGATATAGTGAAAACTAGCATATGAGAATTTTCTCTCCCCAGCCTTTGCCTGCTGTATTGGTCTTTCGTTATATCTCCTCTTAGCTGCAAAGAGGGGGGGGGGGGGAACTAGCATATTGACATGCCAGATACTGATCTCATCATAAGTACGAGCGATGAGACTGTTTTAAGTCTGAAGGACCTAAATGTAGCTTTTGAGCAGATCTGAATGATAAGTTTTTACGGAAGTTGCTCCTGTAATTTTAAGTCGGTTAATGACGAGGACTCTTGTACTTAGTCCTCACCCTCTTTTGTTCTGTGTTTAATATTCATATATCCCAACTCTGGGATTGAAGCGGGTGTGTGTGCCGCTGGCGGGTAGAGAGAGGCGAATTGTGAGAATAAAAGAAGCTGTTGTTGGGGATCGAACCTGCGACACTCAAGAATTCTCGCCACCATACAACTTAACTCGCTGCTGGTCCGAGCGTAATCATCTTGTTCGATAATTGGCGGACTTTTTAATACGTGGGCAGGGCCTCTCGCAAAACTGAACTAGCTCTGAAAATTACTTTTTTTTATACAATCTCTGGAATCTGAAACTGCTTCTCCTTAACGGGAAGCCAATGGCGGACTGGATTCTCGTCACTTATTGCCTCAGAGTCGCTACGGCGGCTAAAGCCGTCGGCGAGAATATTGTAATTGATGCTTTTCTGTTCAAGAATTTGAGGAGTCGAACTTAATATGGCCGCTCGTCTATTTTGTGCTGGCAACCCTTATTATCTGCATTGGGAGGCTTTTTACTTCTGCCACTCGATGGATGATTTGGTAAAGGAAAAGCGATTATGGAATTTTGCGCTTCTAAACATGCAGGCAAATGGGCTAAACACAACTACTATAAACATAATAATACTATCACTCATGGTGACAGAGTCCAGCATAAAGTTTTCATTATAAGCTGAACTTTGGATGAGCTAACCACTTTAAGAGGCACCCTTGACACTGTATACACTAAACATGATGCTTTTAGCACACCCTTAATTCACCTCCCGTGTTCATATATATACATATATCTAGAAATAGAGCCATATATCGGTTATGATGCACGATAAGGATAACCTGGGCCAAGACGAATAGGACAGAGCATTCTCATTTCTTCAGATGGCACTCCCATTTCCATTTGCTCAATCTAAATTCTGGTACGAGAGATCAGAAGCCAGAAGGCCACGAGTCTTTAACAACTGTCACGGGGCAAGTGGCGTTCGCGGTAACATAGCTGGTCACACTCCCCAGCAAAACCCTATATGTAGTACAGTTCGATAAATAAAAACGAATGGATTAAAATGTTAGCATTTTGCCATGAAACAATTGAATTTGACTGTTTGACAGGGTCGAGCCTATATTGTTAGTTGACGTCAATACATGTAGCTTATTCATTCGTGTCAAACAGCCAAAGGAACAAGAGAATGAAGATTGACATATTCCAAACGGAAAGGTGAAGAAAAAACTACAGTACCTTTGAATGAGACCCAGGCCTCTGCTACCCATGACCAAAACGTCAAGCTTCAAATCCCCGACGGACTCGCAGATCCTCTCTCTCGCATCCCCCCAGTATAGCTTTGCCACCACCGTCACCTGTAACCAAATTCGATCAATCTCTTTGAATCAAATTCTCAATCCATGAAAAGGAAGAGGCAGGGAGAGAGACCTGCTTCTCTCTGCAAGCAGTGTCGAGCAGATCCAATATCTCATCATCGGTCTCCACTTCATAATTGCTCATCACCTCCTTATCACGAAACTCTGACATAGGGATCAGAGCTGAAATTGCAAGATCCCCCTCGTTATAACGATCTTAGAGATTCAAGCAAGCAAGCAAGGAAAGCCGAGAACTTACGAGAACCAGTGGTGGACCAGAGAAGATTTCGGGATTCATCGCCTTGCGAAGGCTTGACGTGGATGATGAGTAAGGTATCACCCTTGACTAGCAGGTTGTCGATGCCCCATTTCAGAGCCATCTTGCTTCCCTTTGAGAAATCCAGGGCAACTCCTATTTTCCTGTTATTCGCCATCTATCTTCTATCTACACAGGACGATTCACACGCTTCGGAAGAAGAGAATTGAGCTTTATTTCACGGTTCTTGGATGTTGACGGATCAGCTAGCAGAAAAGGAGCACAACATAAAATTTTAGCCATACAGGAAGGTTTTTCACTCTGTTGGAAAGAAGCATTTACCAGAGTCAGTGTCTAATGAGAGTCCTTGTAGTCATCTCTCTTATTTGGAATGAACATGCCTCTTCCATCACATCAAGAAAATTAGGAAACTTATCATACAGGATAAGACTGCCATCGTGGAGTACACTTACAAAAATGTAAAGAATGTTGCACGTTGGCTCGCACACCAAGCAGGTAAATGAGTAATAGTGACAACATTATAATCTTCAACGATCCTCATTATTTTTTTCCACCAAAATTTTCCGTGCCTTTGATGTTCTGGGAGAGAAACAACCTTCTCGGCCCTGAAAACTTTTTCTCCTCTCGAAAAAGAACTTGCAACGCTGTTTTAGACACTGCTTACCGTTTTTATTATAAGTTCTAATTAATTAATTTAAAAAGATTAAAAAAATTAGTTAAATTCGTTATTTATGGTAAATAGATACTGTCTTTCTTAAAATGTCCTATTAATCATCTGTGTTTGAATTACAAATTGATAATAATCCTTTAACATATACAATGACTATAGAGATTACTTTAAGGTAAAATGAATAAATATTAGAAACAAAGTGGATTAAGATCTTATATTCATAATCAAATTAAAAGTCAAACTAACTTTTATATTAAGAATTAAAGATAATATTAAATTAATTACATCTTAAGTATGTGTGTTGTTTTTTTTTTGCAAATATTTTTTTAATTACTTATATTGAATTTTTTTTAATTGAAACTCCTTAAGCACAGATTGTTCGAATTTTAATTTTAGGATGCTTTTTCTGAGTAAGATCTTCAATTAAATTTTACTTGGGTAAACTTATAATATACTCATTGAAATACGCAGAAAGAAAATATTATGTCAATTTTTAATATAAGAGTTAGTTTGATTTTTAATTTGGTCTCAAATATAAGACCCTGATTATTTTGTTTAGTTTAACTTTTAATTTGGTTTCAAATATAAGACCCTAATTACTTTCTCTTCAATATTTATTGATTTCGTCTTCAAGTAATCTCTATAGTAATAGCATCCCTTAGTGAGTTACTATCGATTTCTAACTAATTTGATAAGGACATTTAAGAAAGATAATATTTTTTTTACCACAAATAACTAATTTTTTAAATTTTTTTAAATTAGTTAACCAATTGTTATATTAAAGACTAGAGATAGTATTCCCCCTTCTGCACGCCTAATTTCTATTTGACCACCCCTCTGTCCAAGCTTAGGAATGGAGGTCATGATGATAAATAATTTTGATGGGTTTTTGATAACTTTTATTTTTAGGATTAAGCTCAAAAACACAGAGCCCCCAGGGTTCATTCAACTTGACTTTAGAGGTGCTTTTCAAAAACAGTAACAAACTCTTCTACATATTTATTTATTATACTATAAAATTACTTTTAAAATTATAATTTAATTTCTATTCAAACATTTTTTAGTCAGGAAAACTAACATGTAGGTTCTGCAATTTGCACTTTACTTTTAATCCGTGCTCAAAGGTTATTTTTTCTTTTTAAATTAAATCCTTGTGCCCATCAGCGGTGGCGGTGCTCACGACGGTCCCATTCTGGAAGACATTGCTGGCGAAATCGAAGAGGATGTCACTGTTTCAAACAACCCACTCTCTTTCGCTTCCTGCGAGACCTCTTGGGTAGCCATGAAACTTATTTACGTCCCGATCAGTGACAGCCTCAGTGGCATAGAACAGAGCAGCATGCACGATCAAGTCAAGGTAGTTTTGGTTTACTGAGTGGAACGATTTTAAGGATTTCAGTTTGTCTCTTCCTGAAGATAGGAACGTCTCTAATGGATTTAAGTGACTTTTTTTTTTGTGCCCCCATATCTGTCCTTCTGGGTCTTGTTAGCCACTCTTGTCTCATCACACTTCAGAATTGGTTTTGGTTCCCAAGTATCTTTATCTTGTTCTCAAGTTTAATCAATTTTTGTTTTCTTCCTCATTGTTTTTCACATTTCTTGTGCTTTAGCTCTTTCAGATTCCATGCTTTTCATTGCCGGATGGTCTTCTTCACAGTAGTGTATCACAATCACCGCCTCTCGTTCTTAATTCAGTTCAATATGACTCACTCATCCACGTTGAGGCGATAAGGATTCGGTGTTATTTTTCCCTTGCTAAAATGGACGGAGTAAGCGAGTGGGATCCACATGAAAGTGAGCAAGGACCCTATCCCTCACTCGACTCTTCTTTCACAATAGTACTAATCGAGAAGAAATGAGGCGTCGGTCCTCCCCGGGTTGCAGCTTGACAATGGATTTCCTTTTGAAATTTATCGGCTCAAAACAAAACGAGAACGATTTAATGGATTTCAGTTTGTCTCTTCCTGAAGATAGGAACGTCTCTAATGGATTTAAGTGACTTTTTTTTTTTGCCCCCATATCTGTCCTTCTGGGTCTTGTTAGCCACTCTTGTCTCATCACACTTCAGAATTGGTTTTGGTTCCCAACTATCTTTATCTTGTTCTCAAGTTTAATCAAATTTTTGTTTCTTCCTCATTGTTTTTCACATTTCTTGTGCTTTAGTTCTTTCAGATTCCATGCTTTTCATTGCCGGATGGTCTTCTTCACAGTAGTGTATCACAATCACCGCCCGCCTCTCGTTCTTAATTCAGTTCAATATGACTCACTCATCCACGTTGAGGCGATAAGGATTCCGGTGTTATTTTTCCCTTGCTAAAATGGACGGAGTAAGCGAGTGGGATCCACATGAAAGTGAGCAAGGACCCTATCTCCTCACTCGACTCTTCTTTCACAATAGTACTAATCGAGAAGAAATGAGGCGTCGGTCCTCCCGGGTTGCAGCTTGACAATAGATTTCCTTTTGAATTTATCGGCTCAAAACAAAACGAGAACGATTTAATCATCTGAAGGGAAATTTCCCAGGCTCACAGAATAAGATGATTTTGCATAGCGTAACTTTCCACACGAAGCTGAAGAATTATCGTCAAGCTTAGCCCGGAGTATATTGGCATATAAGTAGCAGAGAGTAATTAATAAGGGGGATATATATATATATATATATATATATGTACTTAATAAGAACTAAGAACCATGGCAGTACGCACGCAAAAGATTACAGGACAGAGAGGAGAGGAGAGGACTAGGACAGTATATAACATAGTAAAACATTTATGGCAGCTGTCATGGAGGCGGATCAGCCACTGCCTTCAATTTCAACAACCCTGACATTAGGGAGTGCGGATTGTAGTTTGGGAACAGTGACGAGCAGAACCCCGTGGTTCATGGTGGCCTTCAGTTGTTGGAGGTCGGCATCCTCCGGGATTTTGAATCTGCTCATGAAATTGCCGCTCTCCAGGCTCACCTGCAGCATTCGATCGTCTTGAAGCTCCACCAGCACATCCTCGTCGGTGAACCCAGGAAGCACCACCTTCCACACGTGCCTTCTGGAGTTCTCCCTCCAGTCCAGACGGGAATTCAAGCTCGACCCAACCCCAAATCAACATCATGCACAAAACTGGAAATGGCCGAGGAGAAAGGGAAGGGCGTATCATTGAGCAGCCTGTCCATGGGATCCCACCACAAGGAGTCGGAGGCACCGCCCCCTCCCTCGTTGATCGGCACGATCGACATCCTTACTCGCCTATTTCGTCTCTCTCAGCTCGAAGCCCGGGTACATTGATCATGCTCCTGCTCGTCGCTAGTAAATACCGATGCTCGAACGTTCCAGATTCAATAAAGCGACCCGTTTGCTTTCCTCAGTTTTATTCTTTTGTTTTTGGGTCTAAATTTTGGTCTAGGGCCTTGTGGTTATTTGGGTAAAGGTGCATCACCATTCTAACTGCAAGCCCATGAAAAGCCCAATTTCCTTACACATCAGAATACAGTATCCAGGCTTTTGGAGCTGCTGCTGCTTGCATCGCAGGCGCAGATGGATCATCTGAGCGCCACCCTGGTTCGAATGTAGGGCCCTTGTTTTGGATTTAGCCATTGAGGTTCTGTTCTATGCATGTTAAATGCGAGTCTCATTCAGGAGTTGCCTGCCCTGAGACTGAGGCCATCTTCGTGAATAATAGTGCTCATATGACAAATGATAATGACTAATTGTGTCGTCCCCCCCCCCCCCCCCAAAAGCTCTGGGTCAACTTGGAAGTTTGATGCTAAGCCCCCTTTCTCATATAATTTATGTTGTGTTTGGTGCAAAGGAATCGGAGTAGGAATTCATGATTTGAGCGTTTTAGCATGTATGATTCGTAATTCCCATAAAATCCATTTAGTGGGGTCCCATGGGGGTCTGTTTTTGTCCTGCTTTGGCTCTGATCGAAAGTGCATTTTAATATTTTCACTATATAAGTATGCTTAACAAATGAGAATTATGCAAAGATTTTGTACAGTTCTTTCATCGTGCCAAACATATTTTTAAATTTAATTTTATTCTGATTGTAATTTCTTTTTTCTACTCCAATTCTGTCAAGGGGGGAAAAAACTCTAATCATACCAAATGAGGTCTTAATTCTAATGAAGACGCTATAATTTGGCTAATCATTAGACAACAGACGTTCACCGGGGGCTTCCACTCCATGAGTCGTTGACTGTGGAATGCATCCACATCATGATGCCCTCCTCCCCAATCCCACTTTAGCCTCCTAAAGGGATGTTTGAAATCACGTTTACAAACAAGTATGGTTAGCATGGTTTATGTAAAGTGAAAGAAGACTCTCTTTACTTAGTCTCGTTCAGTATCATATTTAAAACTACTTATAAATATGTTTTATATAAATTCATAAAAAAAAAAATTCATATATTTATCTCATATTTTGTCAATTACGTTTGAAAAACTGTTTGTAAACTATTCTAAATAAATTCTTAATATTTTATAAATCATAATTAAAAAACTGTTTATAAACTAATAATAAAACTGACATGTATCACCATCATCCTCATACTCCAGGAAATAATGGCGTCAGGCTTTGTACCCTTAACCCCTCGTTATCATTGTCATATAAATAATACCATTAAACTATGAACATCAATTAATTAATGCGCCCAATCGCTCTGAGCTGCACTTCTTTCTCCGTATCCCACACCGCTTTTTGCTTCGTGCGCTGCTCAAAAAAAGGCAAGTACTTTAACCCCAAAGCGCGGCCACCTTGCTTTTTATCCCCCATCCCCCCCTCTGCTCAAGACCATACGGATTCCATGTTATTTTGTTATGTGACTTGGCCCTTTTGGTTTTATGATCTACGCATAAAATTCAATACTTTTGGAGTAACAAAATATATTAATTAAGATGGTAAGTAGTCTTTTTTTGTAAAAAAAAAAACACACAATTACAAATCTTTAAAAAAAGAACAATTGCTAGAAGAAACGACAACATTTTATGTTCTAAGCTTAGAAACCTCAATCAAATGAAAAAAAAAAAATCAATACTTTCTGATATAAAAAATTCTTCACTAATGGAGACAATATGGCCAATGTAAACGTCAAAAGAGCCATAATTAAACACAAGAACTAGGCATAAAGGGAAAACGATGAACATTATTGATCTTTTAACTGATACAGCTCAAAGTTAGATTCCATTCCTCTCCTACCCACTTTTTCCTGTGTGAAAAAAAAAATTATTGTACTTTTCATGAAAAAAACTGGACGCGTTTCCTGTATACCACAAAGCCTCAAAATAGGCCATGTTATTTATAATTTAAAATAATGCGGCTTCTTTTCAGCGCGGATGAGAAGAGAAAGTGTGAATTATCTGTACAGAGCTAAGTGGGCCCCCGTTTAAGCCCAGTAACTCAGGATTCTATGATAGATCCGCCATGTAAAGAAAGGACGAAGGGAAACCACGGGCTGCCCCTATTTCACTCTTTCACTTCGTTGACTGCCAGCATCACACTCGCACTCACATACTGATACGGAGCACGAGAACCAAAATGCAACAGTTTTCTCACCGGCTCTGATCGGAACACGTCGGCAGCTCCGTGTCATTTTTCTGTTGCTTTCCTGTCCGACTTTAGAGTTCGGAGAAGAAAACTCAGCCTTTGGAATTTCGAGGTCATTATTCATCTTCTTTGCCTTCTGGATCTCTGTTCCCATGACGTTTTGCAGCGCTATTGGTCTCCCACCGACACTCCTTCCTTCGCCTCCAAGCTAGACGAGCCTCCACTCCTGCATTACCCCCCTGGATGTCTGGTATGCATCTTGAGCTTCATATCCCGCTTTGATTCTGTTTTTCTGCTTTATTTTACATTACTTCCATATATTACTGCCTTTGGCACCCGAGTTTTAGCACTGTAATACTGTAATTTCACCTTCGTGTTCCTGTCTCTCTTGCAACAACGAGTGTTAATATATATTACCCCACCATTTTTCTTTGTAGTATAAGCGTTTTACCCCTTTTAAATGATTTTTCCAGCTCGGGTTAATGTAGTCGTTGGGAAACATTGGAGCAAAACAAAGAGAAATGCTCTGCCCTTTTAGCATGTGAAATTTTATTGATCGTTTCGAAGCTCGAGAACGAACGGGACATTACTGTTCAGTATTTTGAAGTTCGAGTATACTGAGTGCTTCTAAATAGCTTATAATCTTTGTCTCCTCCATTATTTGTGGAGAAGGCTGGGATTCTGATCGACACGGGTCGTTATGTCTTATCTTTTAGATTTTCGAAATTGGTTTCCGTGGACCACTACCACTTCGTTATCTGATTTTCATCCTTTCCATACTCTTCATACTACTCTGTCTCCTTACACTCGGTTTCAGCTTTCATTGCTCAATGCTAACCATAATATCGTGCTCTACAGTTTTCATATAATTTGACATTAATTTTGTTTTCGTTCAAGATGTTGTTGGGCTCAACTGGTTCTTGTCATATTGAGATTGGTTAACGCGTCACCTCATTCACATGTTATCAGATCTGAATCAATTCAAACACGAAGAGGAGGATATTGTTTAAATACGTTTTAGCCATAACCTTTATCCTTTTCCTTTGGTAATATCTTTGAAACATTTCTTAATGCAATTCTTGCTTTTTTTATATAGGCAATTATTCATTTAGCTTAATACCCTTGCATTTGGAAGTTTTACTTTGTTTCCAATTTGTAGCAGAAAAGCGGCATTTGGATATTCCTTCTTGCAAACTCATCCAAAAAATTCCTGAGCTAGAGCCCAGCAAACGTATGCGGCCTATTAATTAGTCAAGGTCTCAATCGAAATTCAGGAAATTACTTACCAGCATGAGTACAAAGCATTATGACAGTTTACAACTTGATAACTCTGCCCCGTCAGATGCGGACCTTCATCACAATATTACCAGATGTGTGGGGGACAGAAAATCTTATGAGAATCACCAAAAGCAAGGGAGTCATAGAAGGGAATGTAAAGAAGATGAGCTAGTTAGGTACATGTCAGATCTTCCAGGTTTTTTGGAGAAGGGAGAAAGTATTCATGATAAAGTCTTGAATGTGGGGGTCCTTGATTGGGCCTGTCTGGAGCAATGGAAATGCAGTCATAAACATATGCCCCATATAAGTAGTAGGAGGTCGACATCAACAACTACTAATAAATCTGTGTCTGTTTCAATGGACAGATCATCTGGTTATTCTAGCAGTGGTCGTAGCTTGTCTCCTTCCTGCCGAAGCATTTGCCATCCACCACTGCTATCTCATTTTATGGCATCTGCGATGCAGGGCCACTCTCAGGATGCAAAATCCTTGGGAAAATTTTAGAAAATTGTCAAAATATTAGCGGTAGCAACAATAACACACACAGCCAATTTGTCGGGGCAAATGACTGTCTTTCCCCAGACCTCCCTGATAATAGACTGAAAGCACGCAACATGAAGGGTTTAGATGCCAAAATTGATATGAAAAGAGGAGCTCTATCAAGTGACCAAATGAATGAAGTAGCATCATACATCATGTTACAAACGAGCTCTCAAGGTGGTAAATTGGAAAAAAGAGTGGAGACTTTCCAGCAATCAAATATGGTTACCATTGAGAAAGACGTACTCAAGAAAAACAAACCACCTGTTCTTTGTTTGTCCAGAGATATCTCCCTGAATGATCATTCTGTAACGCGGGATATGCCAACATCCCAAGGTCAAAAGTCACAAATTCTTAGTCAAACAAGCTTCATAGAAAATCCTAAGGAACTACCCCCCGAGGATTTTAGTTATAAAAAGCCAAACTCCTGTACACTGCCTGATGAAATTAACTGTTCCCGTTCTGAGGCAAAGGGGTCCAGTTCTGCAGGTGCAGAAAGAGTCAAAGTTCACACTGCTACTTTCTCAGCACCCCTATCAGCTAAAATGGGAATAAGCCCATCCAAATCTAGACAAGTTGAAAAGAAACAGCCGATAATTACAATGCTATCTGCTAGAGCGTCTTCCCAGGAACCAGCTCAGAAAGTACAGGTGAAAAGTCAAGAAGCTCTTCACCTTTTCGACGATTTAGCTTCAGCACCGGTTTTGCTAGCAAAGGATCTGGTTGCAAGGAGGATGCACTTCGGCCATATAGGAGCTCAGTAGGAAATGCTACATCTAGTTTAGAAAATATGAGGGGCTGTTCGAGCTCAGATATTTCAGGCAATGGTAAGGCAGGTGAGACTGGTAGGAGCAGGTCAAGCCCTTTAAGGAGGTTACTCTCGATCCACTACTGAAACCAAAGACGGTGAACTGCCACCACTCTACAGATTCATCTCAGAAAGATCCATTGTTAATAAATGAGAATTGTATGTTAGCAAATGGGAAATCTTCCTCTTTGCAGCGTGAAAAAGGGTTGATAAAGAACCACAGACTTGGTTACAGTACAATTGATAAGGATGATTCATCGAAGTGTAAGAAGCATGTGTCATCAACAGTTCAAGCTCTTCTGAGAATTGCATGGAAGAATGGCTTGCCCATGTTTACATTTGCAGTTGACAAAAGCAGCAGCATTCTTGCGGCCACGGTGAAGAAGTTAGGTACCACAGAAAAGGATGGCTGCTGCTGTATCTATACCTTTTTCACCTTTAGAGATGTTAATAAGAAGGCTGGAAATTGGATAAAACAGGCTGGAAAGGGAAAAGGTCCTGATTACATTCATCATGTTGTGGGCCAAATGAAGGTTTCCAATCCTCACTATCTTGATTTAACTGGCCAGAATTGTGTGGACTCTTCTCCTGTGAAAGAGCTCGTTTTGTATTCTGTGAAGCTAAAGCAGGGATGTGATCAAGCCCCTGATTATCAGCTAGATGATGAACTTGCTGCAATTATACTCAAAATACCCAAAACATTGGTTTTCACCAATAATGTGCATTATAGCAGTTCCTGTGATAATGGTCAAGAGCTTGTTCATGCAACAGTTGTGCTTCCAAGTGGGGTTCATAGTCATCCAAGTAAAGGTGGACCTTCATCCCTTATTGAGCGCTGGAAATCAGGTGGATCTTGTGACTGTGGTGGTTGGGATATGGGTTGCGAACTTAAGATTTTTGCAAATGAAAACCCAGCCAATAAAAAGTCATTTTCATCCAAAGCTTGTGGTGAAGATCATTTTGAGCTTTTCCTGCAGGTAATGTTCGTGCCAGGCTGAATTATTTTGCTAATTTAGTTGTCCTTTCATGTTGCATTGATAACTAATGTAACGTTCTTTCAACTTTGAATGCACATTGCAGGGGAATGGGCGAGAATACCGACCTGCTTTCAGATTTGTCCCCTTCAAGCAGGGAATTTTCTCGGTTGTTTATGACTCGTCATTCACACTTCTGCAAGCATTTTCCATAGCCATAGCATTAGTGGATTGTAAAATGCCATGTCAGCTTTCTGGATCAAGAAACTCAGTTGAAGAAAAAATTTAGAAGGGCGGAAATCGATGGAATAAAGGCTTTTAATAATTAGGAAATTCTCAATGTAGGTCGTCCGCTAACCACTGCTCTCACCAGTTGATAGTGCCTAAAATTAACTCGAACGAAGCATGTCTTCGTGCGATCAACTAGACCATATGATATGGGTACTCACCAACCACCTCTGCTTTACTCCCCTCACATGGATCAGTCTCTGTTCTTAATATCAGCCGCATGAATGAAAATCCTTTACGGGTTATTGACCCTCGCCGTCATGTTAATAAGGAAGAATGATCGTGAGATTGGAGCTTGTGTTTTCTGTTTGTATATTCTCCAGCGATGCATCATCATTCATTATGAAGTGTTCAAGCCCGCCAACAGATAAAAGTGCTATTATCAATATTAATTAGCATGAACATAGCACTGGTGAGTTGTGATTTGTCTTCTGCTGAATGCTTACAGATGCGCCTCTTCTGCTTTAATGATCCTTAAATAAAGTAGGAGATTGCTATTACCTCATTCTCCACTTATTTTCCGTTTATTTTATCATTCCGTTAGGGCGTGCAAACATGAAGGGGCCTAAAAATGAGAGAGGAGGAAGTAGAGCATCAAGGGTTTGAAATTTGAAAATTTGGTTGTGTTCTGAGATTTATATATATAAATGCAAAATATTTTATGCTACGAGTCCTAAAATAGTTAAATGTAACTAAGTGTCGAACTATTTGTTGATTTTATAAAGCCTCTACCCTCCGATCACCCCTTTCTATTTTTGCTTGTGTGTATAAGCATGCATGTCATCTAATTTAAATGTAAAGAAGATTCAAGGAGAAACAATCCCAAGCTTTCAATTCATGTTGGTAGACCTATTGTAATAATAAAGAATATTTTTTTATGCGTGTCCGTGAAAAAGAAGGGAAAATTACACTAAGGTCTAACAGAAAACAATTAATTCAGAAAAAGTCTCTGAAAATCTTGAAATGATTCATAAGTCCAAAGGACTTCTGTGTAATAAATTGTAATTGTGAAATTATTTACTTATTCTCATTAATTTTATTATAGCAATTTATTTACAACCTCAACGGTGGCTGTTGACAATTCGAGTAGAAGTGATTGATAACTTTAGCAGTGCTCCTGACAACTCACTCTGTGGGATGCCAGAGGCATTGTCGAGGTTGTTAACCACTTCTTTTCAGGTTGTCAACAGCCACTGTTGAGGTTGTAAATGAATTGCATTGGGTTCAAATTAATGGGGATAAATAGATAATGTCACAATTACAATTTATTACACACACGGTATTCTTTAGTAAAAGGCGAAAGAATAGTTCGCTCTGTGCCCACTGCGTGGCTGCGTTGGGCCTGATGGTATCCCTATTGAAGTTTGGAAATGTTGGGCGATGAGGGGGAGGTATGGCTAACCAAGTTTTTTAATGAAATTCTACGCTCTAAAAAGATGCCGGATGAGTGGAGAAAAGCATTTTAGTTCCTATTTACAAGAATAAAGGAGACATTCAAAACTGTGCAAGCTACAGGGGGATAAAACTTATGAGTCATACAATGAAGTTGTGGGAAAAGTGATGGAATATAGATTGAGGTTGGAGACTTCTATTTCGCAAAACCAATTTGGATTTATGCCAGGAGATCCACATCGAAGCAATCTATTTACTAAGGGGGTTAATGGAGAGATATAGAAGTAAAAAGAGATTTACATATGGTTTTTATTGACCTGGAAAAGGCTTATGATCGTGTGCCAAGAGAAGTATTGTGGAAGGCTTTGGAAAAGAAAGGTGTACGGGTTGCGTATATCAAAGTCATACAAGATATGTATGAGGCGGTAACTACCAGTGTAAGGACGCCTGGGGGGGAGACAAAGGACTTTCCTATTAAGATTGGCCTACATCAGGGATCCTCTCTGAGTCCGTACTTGTTCAACATTGTTCTGGATGTTCTAACTAAACCTGTTCAAGAAAGAATCCCTAAGTCCATGCTCTTCGCGGATGATATAGTTCTTATGGCGGAATCAAAAGAAGAGATTAACACTAGTTTTGGAGTTATGGAGAAGGACTTTGGAGTCGAAAGGTTTCCGTTTGAGCAGGAACAAAACAGAACATATGCATTGTGATTTTGGAGGGGCAAGGTAATAGGGATTTGGAGGTGAGGATGGGAGAGCAAATTATAATGAAAAGATCAGGACAAGAGTCGGTGTGGCACCTATCCAAGAGAAAATGGTTGAAAATCGCTTAAGATGGTTTGGACATGTGAGAGAAGGCCTTTGGAGGCCCCGGTGAGGAGGGTGGATCAAACAAGATGGAGTCCCATAAAAAGAGGCAGGGGAAGACCGAGAAGAACGCTGAATGAGGTCATTGAACGAGACCTTCTAATCAACAACATATCTAAGGATTGGGTTGTTGACAGAGCACGATGGCGTCGTGTGATTCATGTAGCCGACCCCACCTAGTGGGATAAGGCTTGTTGTTTGTTTGTTTGTTTGTTTACAATTTATTACACACAGGTTTCTGGGGACTTAGAAATATTTTGGGATTTTGAGGAATTTTTTCTAAATTAATTGTTTTTTGTGGGACCTGAATATAATTTTTCTTAAAAAGAATAACCAAGACTATTGACTTCAGCATTAAATAACTCTTTAATTTTTTCAATCCATAATTAGATAGTTAAAATCCTATTCCTTTGCTCCCCTCTTCTCCATTTGTCCCTGTGTTCGCCTCCTTCTTGCTAAACCAAATAAGAGTTCAAAATGGAATAAAAAATTTGTTAGACCTATAATTAAAATGACACAAAGAGAATACTATTTTAGTCTAACTTTCAGAAAGGATATCTTGAGAAAAAAAATTAAATGTTATGATTGGGTGTTTTGAAAATAAAATGTTAAAAATAGAATGAAGTCTGCATAATTTTTCAAAATAAAAGATAAAAGCAGTAAAGTTTTAGGTTAAAAATAATTCAAAGTTTTCTAAATTAAGAAAAAAGGTATTACCGTATTAGTGTATTTTATATTGTCTTTTTTTTTTTTTTTTTTAGGAATGGAATATTGTTTCATTTTTCAATTTTCAGATCCCGCATGAAGCGATCAGACGACGTAGTGTGTGTTTGGTCGCGTGTGCGTGTGGCGCCAAATAATTTTTCTCATTTCGCATTTAACCCTAAATTCCAAAGTCAGACGCGGGGCACGGCAGGAGCAAATACCAAACCCAAATTAAAACCTCCGGCTCTCCTATCGTCGCCGTCTTCGCCGGACAGGTTCTCCGTTGGAGACGTCACCTTGGCCGGCTTTTCTCTGCTTCCGGCCCTCCGTCCGTCTCATCGCTCTCGCTGAACGCTATTTTGATCTCCCTTCTCGTTCCGGGGAACAAGTGCAAGGCAACATAGTATCTTGGCTTTTATTTCTCATTTTCTTTTCTTTTTAAATTTCTAACGCAAAGAAAAAAGCTGGGTTTTTCTCTTCGGTATGCATGTCCAGGAAAATGTGATTGTGGTTTGTCTATTGGGCTACAGGGTGATCAATCGCAATGGAGCTTGGGTCATATTCTGATCACAGTAAATCAACATTTTCCCTGGCGGATGAGGATCATACCCTTGCAAATGCTGTTCGGTTCACCTTAAATCAGGAGTCAGTGATCTAAAAATTCTTTTGTGCCTTTTTACTCCTCCGCGTATAATTTATGAATTTCGTTCTTAGCTTACTTCTAAAGCATAAATACTGTCATAAATGTCAGTCTTTATGTGGTTTCTCCCTGTATTCCAAGTCCCGCTCCCTGCCCTCCTGATGTCGTTTGTTGTAATAATCAAATATCCTGATAAGGTGAGATCATTGATGTTTTGCAAAGAGTGACATTCTGTGGTTACAGGTAATATATTGAACAGTCTCTTTGAACCTCTAGAATTTAATGAAAATTTGTTACTGTACTTCACAAGTTTCTGCGAAAATATTGTGTTGAAGTTCCGAGTTTGCTGTAGGGCAATCGCAGTTGCATTTATTTTTGGTTTTATTATGTGATTTGTATCACTGATCTGGATTCTAATTTTTGAAGAAAGTTCAACGCATCACTGGACCATGAGAATATTTCTCGTATCATTCTCTGTTGAATTATGAACGTAATTGTCCTCAGAAATGAAAGTACTGCATTAAACACTGCATGAATACCTTTCTTTGAAAATAACAATAATAATAATAATAATAATATGTACAGTTTGTTAACATCTCACTGAGAATGAATTTTCTGCTTTAAAAACTTTAGGGTTAAGTTATGGCATCCTTGAATACATTTTCATTTTGCGTAGGGCATTTTTTTGTTGAACAGTAACATGACTACTAGCAGTGCAGACAATTATCTTGCATTTAACTACTTGCTATAAACTTATTATTTTAGGCTGTTTGTCGCATTGAGATTCCTTCCGCAGTTTTCTGCTTACAATATTTGTTATCTGTGCGCATCTATAGGGGATTCAGCTCGTGAGGTGTTGAAAGATGCCTGCCAAGATCTAATGCTAATGTGCCAGCATGTAAGGAGCACTTTTGACAAGTCTGTCAATGATTTTAAAATGAGCAAGAATGTGAAGGATATGGATATTAAGTGATTTACCAGTTTTCGTTTCGATATGTTTTTGATATTGACTAGACTGCAAATTATGGCTCTTATGAATAGATTTTGTATGCAACTATAGAGGGTATACGCAGATGCAATGGATGTTTTTTTTTTTGGGGGTCCTTTTTGGCCCTAACTCAGTGTGTGGTTGTTAAGCTCTCATGTTATGAAACGTCTGCTTCTAGTTTAAAATGTAACCTGACGTAGTGCCCGTGCGATGCGTGAAATATTAAAAAATACTCTTCCGATCCTTAATATAAGATCTATTTAACTAATTTGATTAGATTAAGAAAGTTAGGTAAATTAGGGTGATAAATATGAAAAAATTGATAATATGAGAAATAAGGTTTATATTTAAGATTAAAACTAACTCAATAATTGGGTCATATATTAATGACCGGAGGAATATTTATAATTAGGATGGATTTTCATAAATTTTATAGATTATAGATTATATTTATATATGGGTGTCGATAACTATCTTCACTTTCTTGTCATACAAAATTAAGTGGAAGAACTGAAACAATTATGATAATTTCTAGTATGAAAGAGTTGTGTTGGAATAGCACAAAAAAATGAGTGCTGAACTCAGATGTGAATCGATCGATTCTCCATAGTAGTTTCCCCGACTAAAACTGTGAACAAAACCATCTGGAAGAATGTTCATAGGAATATTCAAAGAAAATATTAGGGATTTGCTCGAAGTGGTAAGTAAGAGCAAAGCGGATTAAGAAAGATAAGGAATAGAAAAAGGGGGACGGAGGCGTTCACCACAAACCGATGAATTTCCACCAAGCTCCTCCAACGCCAAGCCAGATGATAATGTTAACAATACTTATGAGGAATCCATAGCCCCACCACTGGGCAAGGGGAACGTAGTTGGCTCCATAAAACACGGGTGCAGACCCAATTCCATAGTGGGTAAGGCCACCCATGAGGTTAGAGAGGAAGGAAAGCACCATGGCGCCAAAGTATGGGGGAGTGCCCAGGGCACTTGCAACTGATAGGAATGCCGTAAACATGGCTCCTATGTGAGCAGCCCCGCTTGCGAAGAAGTAATGTGAGTAGAAGTAGAGCAGCACCAGGATGCCGAATGACAGTTGCCACGACAGTCCCAGCCCGCCAACAAACTGTGCAAACAATATCATTCATGAATAGCTAGCATTTCAATATTAAGAGATTTCTATACTAGTCAACAATGCTCTGAGGATTACTGAGAGAGTTCGTCTGGGCTGGTATGATCTGCTTTGCTATCGCTTGAAAACTTTGGACAGATTTTAACTCCGAATGAACAGGAACAAATCAACACAAACAAATTCACGCAGATATTATAGAAGGAAAGGACATGGACATATTTGCTAGCATACGCTCTACTGTGAAAAGACGGTGAAAAACTACTTTAAAACAAATAAGTAGGAAGAAAGCAAGTAAATTTCCGAGAAGCCACCCGAAACAAGTAGATGAGAGCATCTCAAAATAAACGTATAGGTTTCTGGACACACACACACACAAGCTTTTTTTTTTGGGCCAGAAGGCTTCTGCATGACTGAACATGAAAAAAAGGCTACTCTGGATGGTTGAATAATGAGGAAAGAATGCTACAACAAAATAAAACAAAAACATCAAGCGTTCATCAGGAATGGACACAAGGAAGAATAAATGAAGGAGAAAAAGAACACCCATCGGCACCTTATCTTCTGAAAGAAAGTTATCGGGCACTGCATAAGTCATGCACAGACCCAAAGCAGGGAGAAGAGAGAAGGGAAGGGAAGTAACCTTAACAACAGTTTCGCTGAACCAGGAAATGAGACCGTATTTGTTGAGATAGCTAGCCATTGCAATGAGGGCAGCAAACCACGTAAGCGTATCCCAAGCAACTCCCTCGGCCAAGCACTCTTTCCATGTAACAACCCCGCTCACAAGCAGCACAGCTAATCCCAGAATTGCAGCACTTACAGCATCCACGTTAAGAACCCCACCAAAAACCCAGAGCCCCACCTGATACAAATGGAATGGAAAGTTAAGTGGAATAATTGCATTCGCATTATCAATTTAAAATGTCATTTTCAGATTTGAACATAAAGCGCGGGTAACCTAATAAAGTTTCAACTGAACTACAAGTATTCCGGTGCGTCTGAGGATAAGAAAGGAACCAAGTCTTTCTATACCGTAATAAGCAGAGTCCCAGCCATTATCTTCTCATTTAGGGACATTGGTCCCATGTTTTGCAACTTCTCCCTAGCAAGCTTGGGCGCGTCGGGACTGGATTTCACTGTTGGTGGGTAAACCACGTACAAAACGAATGGTACCACTATCAATGACAGCAAACCCGGGACAATGGCAGCTTTGGCCCAATCTAACCACCCAATCGTCTGGTTGATGGAGTTTTGAGTCAGATTGGCACAGAGGGGATTCGCTGCCATTCCAGTCAAAAACATGGCCGACGAGATCACCGAAGTTTGAAAGCAGGTCAGCGTTAACCACGATCCTAGTCTATTCTCGGTTCCATCGCCCACGTTGCTACCACAAGCCACACATAAGGACTTCGCTAGCGGAAGAAAAATGCCACCAGCTCTTGCTGAGACGGAAGGAATCGCCGGTGCCAGCAACGCCTCGCTAAAAACTAAACTGTATCCTAATCCTAGAGATGAGCTACCAAAAAGAGAAACAAATTGATAAGCAATTCGATTGCCCAGACCCGTTTTAATAAAGCCTCTGGCAAAGAAGAAGGCCAAGCAGATGAGCCAGGGGATGGGATCGCCGAAGCCTGAAAATGCTGCTGCGAAAGTCAGGGTTTTTGTAAGAACCGAAACGCCTAAACCCAAGACGGCCACAGCACCGAGCGGTAATGGCTGCGTGATGATGCCGACGATGGTGGCCAAGAAAATCGCCAACAGCTGCCACGCGTTTTTCGAAACTCCGGAAGGCACGGGGACGAACCAGAGTATAACCCCTGTGGCCATAGAAGCCAACAGAGGTTTAATTGCGGCTCCCTGCCATGGCTGAGCTGCTGGAGCCGGAGAAACTGAAGCCCCGGCAGCGGAGGCTCTGACAATGTGGCGTTTCGGACTGGGTTTGATATTGAAAGCAGACTTGGAGAGGGTGAAAGATGGAATTGGGGAAAAGGAAGAATGACGCCTGAGGCAACTAAGGTGGATAGAAGCGAGGGAAGGAGAGGAGCGAAGTTGCAGGTATTTGAAGGAGGGGCGCTTGGAGGAAGGAAGGGGAAGAGAAGGAGTGGCGAGTGGCATGGAAGCCATGGCTGCAGGGATCGGAGGTGGAGCAGGGTTCAGGAGAGCAGCAACATGAGGATAGGGAAGGGGGAATGAGGACCGTTGGGTTTGGAGGGGACGGTGGATATGGGGCTCACGAACTGGTGGCTCGGGTGTTCTGTTGCTCTTGCTCAATGCAATGCCATTTGCAAGTGACACTGCCAAATAAACGAACAAGTGGGGGAAAAAAAGAGAGAAAGAAGGAGAGGGCTTCAGCGTCTGCCACGTGGCGATCTGTCCACATGGGTTCCTTGCTTTTTGGGAAACAGGATAACAAGTGACGCGTGTTTGTGGGAAGGCAGCCCAAAGACGCAGAGTGATTTTAATTTGCCGAGCCAATGATTGACGGCTGCCACCCTACAATTTCTCTCCAGCCCTTGCCACTGCGGAGTCTCTGTTTTGGAATCGCAATTCCAAGTGGTCATCATCAATTCCAACTATTTAAATCTAATTTGAAATATCCAGGTTTAGTTTATTTTGATTTTTATGTTTCAAATAAATTTTTACGTATTAAAAGTTGGATGAATAGGTAAATTTACCTATTATAATATCAAAAAAAATATTAGACATCATAATAAAATATCAGAGGCAAAAATATTCATAATAATTCAAAAAGGGCTTTAAAATACCAATGCCCTTAGACTGAGTAACGATGACCGTTTAAAAAGAATATTTTGACTAAAAATACTGCCATGGAGGCAATATGGCAGAATGATATCTTAGCTGGATAAAAAATAAAACAAGTGAAAAAATTGTTCCTCTTCTCCATGTTTGTCAACTTTCCCACTGCCAGAGTATCACCAATCATGAATCATCATCAACCCCTTCTCATTTTGTCTTCCTCCTCCCACCAGAAACATTAATCAAACCAAGAAAACCCAAAAAGAATCATACACAGTCTAGATCGATGAGATCTGTTGAATGATTTACAGAAATGGAAGTCCCATATCTGAGAAATCCTGAGCTTTAGGCTATGCGAGAGGTTCAACAGTTGCATAGGGGAAATAGAGAAGATGAAGGGTTGGTGCGTTATTAGAAGAAGAATCGAAGATGAAACAAGTTGTCTCTCCACTGTATGGGTTATGCTCGAGCTCATCACTATTGTTAGATGGGGGGTGTGGATCTTGTTGGTGGTGGTGTGAAAGGCAAAGGGTGGTGTGCAAATTGGTTGAAGATAACATTAATGGTTGATGTAGGAACCGGTGCACTGGGTTATGCTCGACTTCGCCGGTGACACTGTGGAAGGCATAAGAGGGCAGCATGAAGATGCGAGGGAGGGGGGAGAGAGAGAGATAAAAAGAGAAAGTGAAGGAGGAAGGAAGCACGGGTGAGAGGTTGAGTTGATCAAAATGGGAGATTACATGGCATACACATGTGTATTTGGTGGGACCCACGAAGAAAGAAGTGACGGGCGTTAAGGCCAGTTAACAAAAATGGTATTTTTACCCCATTTTAAAAAGTTGATAGGTATTTTTGCTCTCAAGATTTTATTATGGTGTCTGGTCGATGCTCCTTTTTGATATTGTAAGAGGTAAATTTGTCCCTTCACCCTTAAGTTAAAAATGTGGATCATTACAACTGAGTTTAGATAATTCATATCTCATTTGCTCCGCGCAAAGTGTAAATAATAAGTTACATAATGAATGGCTCCCGGGGAGTTTCATTTGTTCAAGTTTTTGGGTTATATATAGAAGATAGATAGGTTCACAGATAATTAATTTGATTTTCAAATCAAAACAGAAAGTAAGTAATGTTATCTGTACTTACACAGGTAACCGCATTCCCACTATGAATTTTTGTAAAATTTTGAGGGCAAAAAACCAATTTGCTATCCGATGCCTGATTACAGTTTCGGGAGCTGCAGGTAGTGTAATAATAACAAATTAATCTAATCTAATGTCATGTGGGAAGGCCAGACCCATTCCACTGTAGAAAAGAGTTAATAACTTGGAAACTAGCAGTAGTCATCAATGGATCACATGCAATATCTCCATGTATATGCAGATGCAATATTTTTCGTGACCTGTGGTCGCCGAAAGAACGTATACGCATTTATATAAGCAATGTTAAAAGAGCAAGAAAATCGAGCGGGTTATTCAGTGTTCATACCGTAAGAAGCAGGGTGGCGGCCATAATCTTCTCGTTGCGAGCCATGGGTCCCATCTGCCTGAGCTTGTCTCTGGCAAGCCTTGGCGCATCTGGACTGTTCTTCACCGTGGGTGGGTATATTACGTATAGAATCAACGGCACCAAAATCAGAGATACCACCCCAGGTACAAGCGCCGCCTTAGCCCAGTCACCCCACCCAATCGTCGTCTTTATCGCGTTAAACGTCAGCGTTGCGCACAGCGGATTCGCGGCCATCGCAGTCAAGAACATGGCCGACGATATCACCGACGTTTGGAAGCACGTAAACGTTAACCACGACCCCAGTCGGTCCTCGGTTCCGTCCCCGACGTTGCTGCCGCAAGCTGAGCACAGGGATTTCACCAACGGCAGAATGATACCGCCTGCTCTGGCAGAAACGGAGGGTATTGCGGGCGCCAGCAATGCCTCGCTGAACACCAAGCTGTAGCCTAACCCCAAGGAGGAAGAACCAGCCAGGGACACGATGTGGTAGGCTATTCGCGTGCCCAGCCCCGTCTTAATAAATCCTTTGGCGAAGAAGAAGGCGAGGGCCACGAGCCACGGGATCTGGTGGCCGAAGGCGGAGAATGCCGCGGCGTACGTTAGTGTTTTGGTGAGTACAGAAGCAGCCAAGCCGAGGATAGCCACAGCGCCGAGAGGCAGTGGCTGAGAGATGATGCCCACAATGGTGGCCATGAAAATAGATAGTAACTGCCATGCGTTCGTGGAAACGCCAGAAGGTTTAGGAAGGAACCAGAGGAGGAGTCCCGTCGCAATGGAAGCCATTAAAGGTTTGAGGTGCGCCCCCTGCCATGGCTCAGCCGCCTGCACGGCACGAGCAGTGGCAGCCGAGGAGGAAGCACGTGGGGCAGTAGTTGTGAAGCCCAGTAAATGGGTGAGATGCAAGGGTTTAAAAGACGAAAGTCTTGTTGTTGGGTTTGGGAAGGGGTTGAATTTGTTGGGATTGAATTGGGTGGAGGAGTGGAGGGAAGGGAAGGGGGTGAGCTTAGGAAGGAGGTGGCGGGATGGGAGAGATAGAGAGGCCATTTGGTGCGTGGGGGATGGGGCCGTGGGAATTGAAGCGTATGTATATAGTCTGCATGACACACAATAATGCAGTGAGATTCCCGATGGGAGGATCATAATGGAATCCGACTACCTAACCCCCTCAGCACTTAGCAGTACCGAATGTTATTAGTGGGCTCCAATATTATATGGGGAGAGGCAGCATGATGTCGTGTCTATTGAATACTACTACTACCTACTACCCTACTTGATTTCTCCCATTATTCTATGTATGTATGTGCAGAGACGTCCGGGGGAATGTTTCAAAGCTGGATATTAACTGTGAGGATTGAATCTTACGAGCCCTCCCTCCGTGAGGCCTATCCAATTTGCGCAGCGAACAATAATGCTCATGATCAAATTCATTCAGTTATATTACCTCTGGTTCTAATTAACTATAAGATCACATGTCTAAATTACAAACCTGATCTTATAATTAGAACTACTGATAGTATTACAGTTTTTCTTTTTATATAAATTTGACTATCATGAAACTGAATTGAATTTGAATTATAGCTGCACGCATGTCGTCTGAGTGAACTTTATGATATCCCCAATAATGAATCAATAATCCGTCAACAAAGTTTTGTAGTAGGTTTGGTTTTCGATCCTTTTGCAATGACAAGCAATTGATAGCCTGCGTGCGCCCGCCACAAATAACTACCTCCGGTACTAAATATAAAAATCTAATTGACTAATTTGAGGAGATTAAAAAAATAAATTAAGCTAGTTATTTATAATAAATGGGTGCTGTCTTTCTTAAAATATTCTTGCTAATCAAGTATATTGGATAAAACTACCATTATTAGAATGACTACTTTAGAAAAAAACATATAAATATGAGAGATAAAGTAAATTTGGGTATTATATTTATAGCCAAAATAAAAGTCAAATAATATCTTATATTAAAGACTGGAGGTAGTATTAAAATTCCACTTCTTCCCATTCTTGAATTCTAGCCGACTCATCCATAAATCCTAATGTTCTTTAAATAGTACATTACATTGATTAATTATTTATAAAACTGGATTAGATAATATTACTAGTTATGATATATATATATCATTCGTTTGAAAATTGTTGTTTAGTCCGTAAACATGTTATGGACCATTCATGCATGCTGTTTCAATTTTCGTTTCACGTCAAATGATTACATCGATCCCTTTAAGCAGAGTGAAAAAATTTGATCTTGTTTTTGAAAATAAAAAGAGGATAGAAGTCCAGAACAAATTAAAATAAGCTCTAAAGTCACTAAGATTCCTTCATAATTTCTCCGGGCACGTTGTAATAAGAGCCGATGCGTCCCTTGGCTCTTGCCGTCAATATGTTTTGAATAAAGTAGCTTGCTGCAGTCATACGATTTCTAGAAGAAACATACCTTTTAGCATTGGCAGAAATAAACCCCCGCCCATGAAAGTTTTGATGCGGGGATTTTGGGAACTCAACTATTGAGAGGAGAGTGATGATGGCAGATGACCCAAATTGATCTTGCTTCACTTTCCGGAAATCAAACAAACCAGTAATCGATTATATTGTTTACTCTCCTTATTGATGGGATTAATTCCCAAAACGGACTCCTTAATTCGTTTAAGGGTACCCAATTGTCTACGATTTTGCATAGCAACACTAACAATACGAAAAACATTTCGTCACAATCATGAATACAAGGGCCCATAACCTTTTTTTTTTTTGGACAATACGGGTGAGAGAGAGAGAGAGAGCAGCTATAAAAAACTCCTCTAGTCAAAAGTTGTCATCAATATCGATGTTTCTAGCAGTGTAGCTATGGTATAGCTAGATATATTAAGAAAATATGAGTATTTCCAAAAACGCCGGCCCGCCGGCACCAAAATAAAAAGAAAGAAAGAAAGAAGGTATATATCGAGTAGGAATCAGTTTCAGTAGTCATCAAAGTCATAAGCACTCTAAACTCATCAGATATGAATTATTCATATCTCATTTAAATCAAATATAGATAGTTCAGATTTGATGAATTTAGAATGTTCATAAAAATGATGAGCACTGAAACTGGTTCCAGGTAGGAACTTGAGACCTACACTTTAATATTTGAATTTGATCAAATATATGGAAGAAGTACAGATATTACGAGATTCAGGTAATTAAATAAGTGGATATATACAGGGGATGGTGGTGGTTTTGAAAAATTGATTGTACATCTAACATATATGCACGCCGTTCTCCTCGTAGGTCCGCCTAAACTGGAAATTGCATGTCTATAATTACCCCATGATCATTCGCTCAATTTTTACTTCGAGACCTACTCGTTAATATCTGACCTTAACTCCAATATACATATGTGCGGAAAAGTTTCAGATATCACAAGAGGTTCAAGTAGATGGGCACACACAGGCACACAGATATATATACATATATGGCTGGAGGTGGTTAAAAAAAGCCGGGGTAAAAATCAAGGAAGGAAGAAGATGGAATATCCTTCATGATATCCTCAAGATTCCACTCTTCCATGCCCGTGATTAACTCTAGTTCAAATGAATTCTCCGCCTCAGCTCTGTCACAGTGATCAGCCATACTACCGTTTACGTCTTCAAAGTAAGCATTGGTGGTGTGTGCGTGGCACGTGCTCTCCCCTTTGAGGTTGGCAGTGGCCTCTAGAGTACCAAACAACTGATCCCCTTCTGATATTCCAATGTCTACCCCCTCAACCACCTGACTTCCTGAGAGTAATCCACCTGATGCACACTGCAATCTTCGCTCAGGAATCCTGTCAACTGTTGATGAAGATGGAGACGAGTTGAACATAGGCACATTAAAGCTATGTTGATATTGAGCAGAAACAAGCCCTCCCATGTTGAAGTCTTTCGCGCCCAAAGAATTCTTGAGTCTTTTTTTCATTGCGGAGTTCCAAAAGTTCTTGATTTCATTGTCTGTTCGTCCTGGTAAGCGTGCCGCTATTTGGGACCATCTTTCAACATGAAACATTTATATATACACCATTTCAAGTCAGCTTCTGTTAACGAGATTAAGGCCTGAATTAATTAAAGCCTCTTTCATTACATATGAAGCTAGCAAATGCTTTTCATGGACGCTAGTTGAACCAAAAATAAATAAATAAAGATGTGGAGTGCCCTCAACTCCAAGTCCAGACGCACAAAGCTGAGAGCACGTAGTTAGTACGGTCTTAGCCATCTTATCTGAACTCGTAAGTTCTTGTTTTCGCTCACATAGAGAAGTAGGTACGGTCAATGTGTATGGAAAGTTTGATCTAGCGGGAGGTTGCATGTTTTAATCAATATGTTAGAAGATGATCTTCACATGAATTCCTTCATTAATATAGAGTGACAGCGCTAAAATGAATATAATACTCTAAACACCTATCCTTATAAGAAATATATCGAGCTCGTTATATATGCATATGTAACAGTCGTGTTCTAAGAAATAGTCGAGCAAACACACACACATTTATATAGAGAGAGTGTGTGTGAGGGGGGGAGAGAGAGAGGAACCTGTTGCCAAGAAGGGAGTGCAAATGGATGATGAGTTGTTGCTCTTGGGGTGAGAAAGCGCCTCGTTTAAGGTCAGGCCTCAAATAATTGATCCATCGAAGGCGACAACTTTTGCCACACCTTTGCAAGCCAGCATTCCTGGCCACATCACTCCAACAACCTCGTCCATTGTTGCGCATGTACCTCATGAGCTTGTCATCTTCTTCCGGTGACCACAAACCCTTTCTAAGCTGCTTGTTTTTTCCAGATGGCTCGGACTTCCTCATTGTACTACGCAGCAACCTGATCTGGACCTAGCTATGTTCTTGCCATGTCTCATATAGCTCCCATCTAGTTTTGATGTAGATAACAGAAACGTGGATTTATATATAGACAGCAATGTCACAGACAAGCTTCACGATGAGGTGGGAATAAAATAATGGTGATGATGAAGACGGCGATAGGGTGGGGCTTGCTTACAAAAACAGGGAAAGCGTAATAAGAGTGGCAGAGAGGTTGGTTGATGGGTCTAGTTGAGAACGGTTTGGAGAGGAACCTGATGGAAATGAGATAAGTAGGTGTTCGTCTTGTCTTTGACTCCATGGCTTTGTCTTTTCCCCTGCTCATTTAACTTCACTCACAAGCTAATCATCATCCTAATTGGCAGCACAAGTAACTCCTCTGTACATCCGAATCTGTTTTGTAACTAAACCAAGTTTTCCACTTGCACCATACAACATAGATGCTGATGAGGCCTAAAGCTACATGATTGCATGGTGGAAAATATTATTTGTATGGGTCACCTTAAGATCTGCGTGTTTAAGGACTCATGATTTTCAAAGATCAAATAGAGCAGCTCTAATTTTGCAGGACTAGCTGTGAATCACTGAATAAGAGTTTAATAGTTTGTGATTTAAGGAAGTTATGGGCTTTTAGCGTTCTGTTAATGTCGTGCATATCATTTTCCCCAAACAAAGGCGCATCATGTGGGAGAAAAAGAGGAAAGAAATGGCGCAACAAATAATTGACTTGTCATACCGTCTTTCATAGAGCAGGGAGCACAGACATAGACATCTATGGCTGGTGTTTAGTCGCGGAAGATATTACAACCTGCAAAACGAGGCCCTAATTGGAGATATCACATATCTACTTCACTCTTGGGTGCGGGTAGGGGTGTGCATGGACCAGATTAGACTGGGTTTGTTATCAACCCAAAGTCTGGTTCAGTAAAGACCTCAGGTTGAAAAAGACAGCTAGAGGCCTAGTCCAGTCCAGTAGCAACCCGAGGTCGGGTTGGACTGGACTTGGTCCTCTGGACTCCCTGGACTAGTCTAGGCAGTTCAAGACCTGAATTTAATTTTAAATTTTTTTTCCTTCAATAGGAGGCAAGATTGTAACTTATTATATAAAATTTTACACATATTTTAATCCAAAGTTCATCAAATTTTATCATTCCCTTTCAATTTCCCAATAATGTCATGTTTTATTAATTAATCCTCATTAATATAAATCTTATATCGTAGAAAATATATACACATACTCATTACTTAGGAAGTTAATAGGTAAATCTTAATTATTTGAATAGATAAAAAACTTACATAGAAAAATTAAATCAAATTAAAATTATATAAATAATAATTAAAAAAAACTGGGCTAGACTGGACTAGACCAACTAGTCTGAGAGGTCAATCCCTAGTCCAATCCAGCCCGATGAGACTAGTACGATCCAGTCTGGTCCAATCTTGTTTCGGGTCAATTTTTTCTGGACCGGACTAGACCAGGTTTGCTCGGGTTGGACTGAACCATACCGGACCACTAGGTTTTTACACAGCTCTAGGTGCGGGTGTACAAGCCCCCCGAGGGGGAGTTGACACACAAATATGAAGATATATAACGTCATCAAAAGAGTAGCGGCCTTTGAAGAAAATAAATATATGTTTTAGTCATACAATATTTTTAAAAGTCAAATACACTCCATAACTTTAAAATATCTCATTTGGGATGTGGTTATTGTGTGTGTATAGAGGCACTGCGGTAGTTAAAGTGGGGTTGGACAGGGGCTAAACCTCAGAAGCACGAGGATGATAGGAAAAAGTAGGAATTATGGGTCCAGTGCGGCAGCAAGGTGGGAACGGATGCAAGTTTCCCGCATAAGGAAAGGATGGCAAACCGTTAGGGTTGCAAGACAATACTACAAAAAAGGAAAAGAAGCATGAGCTCCATGGGAATCCACCGACAGGGAGCAAGCGGCCATAAGGAAGGAGGTAGATGATGTTTTTATTCAATCACCAAATCATGCACTGATGCAACAATAATGAACACGGGGATCAATGGAATACGGGGTGAGGGAAACAGGGGCATGATTATTATTGGGTAATCTCATATTTCCATTATTGTATGCCATTAGCAGCATAGCATGATCAATTTTAAGTTCAAAGCATGTAATGATTAGTCACAATGCAATATAATTGAGAAAGCAGCAAAACATCGAGAATTGAATCAGCACTGCCGTTGAAGTTGCTTTAGTTTTTGACATGCTTTCTCTCTACGGTGTGCCATGATCGGCTAAGAAGCAAGCAAGCGTGACTGGACTACATATGAGTTAGATGAGAGGGGGTCCACCAATCGCCAACAATACTCCAAATAATCTACAACCACCGTGAATAACTAAAGACAGGGCCGGACCCTTATGAGGAAAACCAAAGAAATCAAACCATTCAAATAAAGCAGCTGCAAAAACGATACAGATGATGAAAGGCAGTGATGTGAGAAGGGGGCAAATAATAATAATAATAATAATTTTTTTTAAAAAAAAATAAGTCTTCTATGTAAACGGATACTTATCTGCCATGAGCATCAACACAAATCCATATTTCGTGGCCTTATTGCGCCGACAGCAGAGTTTTTTAACGTAGAATTTGAAAAAAAGTGATGTTGGAATGGATCAAGGGACACATTTTCAGTGACTTAAATACTGGTAATTATGATCTCCTTTTCATGGGGTGGTAAGCGTTGGCTCGAAGAGAATGAATAAAGGCATGGGATGCGGCTTTGTCACGATTCCAGGATATGGGTCTGTAGACGTAACTCTACTCTATTGATATAAATGAAAAGGATCTACTGTTTCCGGTTCTAATTATAAGACTTCACTACAAACAAACTCTTATAATTAAGACTGGAGGTAATATATACCTAAATGCTTTGAGTTAAAATATGGTATGACATCTGTAAGTGTTAAAAACTTTGTGATCAGTCATACCATTAGAGGGAATCTAGTTAGTTGCTTATTATTTTTCTACGCTTTTGTATATCATGAAACATTATTATTATTATTATCAACTACTTCTCTTGTCAGGCTTAATTAACTAATTTAAGTAAATTAAAGATATTAATTAACTTAGTTAATATGATATGTGCTCTCTAAAAACCTGAGGCATCTTTATTAATTTCCCTCTTCCTCTTCTACTTGATCAGTATTAAAGAAATATGAATAAGGTTAATTCAGAGAAAAATTGATAAACATGTAAAAGAGGTTTTATACGTAGGAACAGTATCAACTACCCGCTTAAGTCTTGTATTAAAGATCAAAACAGTATTACCTTAGAGGGTCTAAAGCGTAAAAATAAACAGCCAAGAGGGGATTAAACCCGAAGCCATCATTGTCGCACGCGTCTTTAAGAGGGGGAGGGTGTGAACTTAGTAATCCAGTCTTTGTAAGCTCAGCTTGTTTTGCTTTTGTTGCAACTTTCTTTTTTTGGGGGTATATTTGTAACTTTGGATATGAACGAATGATTTTCAGTTTTAGTTAAAAAAAAGACTTGTACAATGAACAAAGTCCAATAGTAGTGTCAGCCCAAGAAAATGTTCACATGTTGAAAAACATTTGTTAAACAGACAAAAACCTTGTAAACGATTCATGAACATGCGATTTCCTTGTACAGAACTATAGGGAAAGCATTGACTTCAGTTCCGAGGATTGGAAATGATTTGTCGATCCACGATAACCAACAGGGAGAGAATAATTTTTTTTTCCTTTTTTAACTTCAACATTAGAAAATTATGCTTTTTCATTTTATTTCTATTCCATACAATGAATTCTCACTGAAGAATTAAAGAATTTAATTAATGTTAAAAATAAAATAAAATTTATTAGGTACTTTTGCCTGAAAACTCAAGTTTAGTCCATATCATATGCATGTCTTGCAATTACTCAAGTAGTTAATCCTACTAGTGAAGCTAGACCAGTCTCAGCAGCAGAAGAAGTTCTTAACTAGCAAACTTAGAATGCAATCTGTCATAACAGAACCTTGACAAAGATTGATTCAAAGCTTGATTTGTTAACTCTTAGAATTGACACTCTGACAAGCAGACTAGATCAAATCTCTGATTAGGTCAAACAACTTTATATGACCTTGTCTTCTCAAGCTTATTAATTGGATGCAAATTTGAAGCAGCTTATTGAAAAGGATACATTGGATCATAATTTACCATAAAAGAGCAAGAACTATCACAGATCTAAAAGGATTTACAAAGGATCGAGCTAGATATTGCAAAGGATCATTCACAAACCATCTATGACCCTTCTCCATCTTACCCTTTCAATTTCCAAATTCATACCTATCCAACATCAGCTATCTCTTATCCAAAAGAGTCTGATTACAGTAAGGTTTTTAAAATGTCTTATTCTATTTTAAGACAATTGAGAAAACCTCAACCAACTCTTCCACTAGTACAACCAAATCCTCTTCCTACACCTCTAGTATGACCACCTCATTTTCCCTCATCTGAAAATCCTCTTCAACCCTCACCCTCATATACTAAACCTACTGAACCAACACTATCCTCTCAAGGAATTATAATCAGAACTCCACCATCATTTTTACTAAAACAAACTTCTCCATATAGAGAAAAGAAAAAGGAAGTTGCCGATCCAAGCAAAACCATAGCCTCTCTCCAATCCTTAAATAAATTTCAATCATTATTAGTTGACAGCTCAGAAATTGAATCCAGCTTTTCTGTTGAATGTGACTCTAACTCTGACTCTGAAACATATCAAGCTGATATTTCCAGGATAGCAATAGTCCAACTAGATCCTACATTTGAAGATCTCTCTGACAGAGAACCATTTGTCTCAAATCCATTGGAGCCAAAAAGAACATATTACAAGCCAACTACACGTCTATGGTTCACTTTTGATGACCTTCCTCTAGAAAAATGGAGAGATAGACTCCATAAGTTTGGAGCATGAATTGACTTTCAGTTTGCCAGACATGATACAAATCTTGAGAAAGTTCTCACAAAATTTCTCTTAAGACTAACAGGAACATTAAGAGAATGGTTTCAAAGCCTCAGTAACTATCAGAAAATTATAGCAGTCAAAGTCGATAATGCAGGAACTCTCTTAGGACTCATTCACAAAGAATTCATTGGTGATTTCCAAATCATTGATAAAAAACATCGTCAGGACTACTTTGAGATGAAATGTTGTTCTCTGGACAAAAGAGACCTACAGAAGCATTTCCAGAGAATGTCTGAAAAATACTACATGCTAGGAAGAGCTAATAATGTCAACCTCAGGCATACTTTTATTACCTCTCTTCCAAATAAATTGCAATAGAACTTCATAAAGCTATCAATGCACTCCATAAAAAAATGACTGACATTTCTATAGAAGAAATATACCAGTTGGCATTAGCTGTGGATAAACTGTATGAACAACAAAATTTTTTCAAAGGGATGATTAAAGGACAATCAAAACTGAAGCCTGCTTACAAGAAACCTTATCTGAAGATAAAGTGCAAAGATCATAAAGATTGCTTTTTGTTCTACCAAGAGAAAATCTCATTATCGTCGATTCAGATATCCAAAGGGCTCATATTCCAGAAAAGATCTAGAAAGCCTTTTTTGAGATATTTCAAGAAGCACAGGCCTTATTCAAACAAGTCTGATAGATGCTATTTATGCAGAAATAAAGGACATTTTGCAAAAAATTATCCTAACAAGACAAAAGGAGATATGAAGATGTTGCAGCACTTGCAGACTCTTCTAATAATCAATGAGGATGAAGATATTGAATCTGTTATTGAAGAACAAGATGCTCAAGATGAAGAAACACAATATGTTCTTCCTTTCTCTGAAGATGAAGAAGCTCATTCTGAATCTTCATCCCGAGAAGATGATGATCACCAAGAGTATTTATATCCCCTTGAACAACCTATCTATACCCTACAACAGAATTTCTTTTCTCTAGGATCCCTTGGATCTCTTTCTTCTCAACCAAAATCTAATAAAGCCATTCCCATACCAAATTTCAAAATCCATATCCTTTCAGGAAAATATGAAAAACTAATTACTGTTGTTGGTTTCATTGATACTAGAGCTTGCAGAACTATCATGAAGCCTAACATTCTTCCTTCTGAAGAATGGATTCCTTTCAATCAATATTTTGTCACTACATATCCAAAGTTATTTAAGATTGAATGGATTACACGGAGAAAAATTGGTATCCAATTCTTTTCAGGATGTGTTTTATGGATTAAAGTTCTTGGAAGTGATCTACCTTAAAAAGATATCCTTATTGGATTTGATGCTTATTATCACACTAAGAACCTTCGGGTATTGCCTATAGGAATTAAATATAAATTTTTTTTAGTACATATACTAAAATTCCTAGTTTGTTTGAAATCTAACAAGCACCACTTGAATATAAAGGCATTTGGGATCATCTTCTTAAGTTTTGTACTAACAGTCATCAACAGTTCTCTCATCCATCTCCATTATGGAAAAATCAAGAGTTTTTCATCAAACTCTCCTTCAAGAAGAATGAAGACATCAATCCCATAAAGGCTTCTTATCTAGGAATGAATCCATAAAACCTCAAACTTGCCAAGGAAAAATGTTCTGCACTTCTCAAACAAGGCCTCATTGAGCCAACAAAATTTGATTGGACTTACCAAGTATTCTATGTTGAAAAAAGATTAGAAGTCAAAAGAGGAAAGAAAAGGTTAGTTATTGATTATAAACCTCTCAACATCTTTCTCCAAGATGACAAATTCCCTTTACTAAAGCCCAGTTTACTTACAATTCATCTTAAGGATGCCAAGATCTTTGCTAAGTTTAATCTTAAAATGGGTTTCTGGTAATTGGGTATTTACTTAGAAGATCGCCCTACAACTGCTTTTTGCATTCCAAATGCCTAATATCAATGGATTGATATGCCATTTAGGCTTAACGTCGCCCCATCACTGTTTCAAAAGGCCATGACCAGAATCTTTGAACCTATTCTTAATAACTTTCTCATCTATATAGATGATCTTTTGCTTTTCTCAAAAGATGAAAACTCCCACAAGCTTTTATTAACCTAATTCAGGGAAATAATTGAAAAAAAAAACCATGGGATCATGTTGTTGGCAAAGAAAGGAGAAATAGGCATCACAAGCATAGAATTCCTTGGAATGAATTTTGAAAATGGTCAATATTATTCTGGATCACATATTGCAAAGAATAGCTCAAGTTTCTAAATGAGAATCTCACAACAAAACAAATTTAGCAATTTTTTGGGATTGTCAATTATCTTAGGGATTTTATCCCTCATGTGTCCAATCACATTAGCCAGCTGTCCAGTTCTGAAAAAGAATCCTCCGGTATGGGAAACAGACCAGACTTCAACCGTCCAAATTCTCAAAAGAATTGCTTAGCATCCATCTCCTTTAAAGATTCTTGACAAAGGATTGTGAATCCCTTGAACTGATGCCAGTGGTGATTTTTGGGAAGCTGTTCTAATTGAAGGAATAAATGGAAAAAGATCTTATTGTGGACATGCAAGTGGACAATTCAAGGAGTCAGAAAAGCATTATCATGCTACCTATAAGGAGGTTCTTGTAGTCAAAAGACGGATTGAGAAATTCAACTTTTATCTCAGTCTTTATCAATTCAGAATAGAAATGGACAATATGTCTTTTCCTAAGATGCTTAATTCTAAGGGAAAGATCTTGCCAGATAGCCAATTACTCGAATAGAAAGACTGGTTTTCTTGCTATAAATTCAATATCCATTATCTCAAAGGACATCAAAACACCATTGCAAACTACCTCTCAAGACCTTAGAAAGCAACTCACCCTCCAAATCTCTTATCATTCTCCACACACTCACCTCTTTACATTTTATCCATCTTTGAATCAGAAATGCCTCATAGAATTAGAGCCACCATTTTTTCTCTTGGATCTTGTCCTAAAACCCCAATAGATGTCCAAAACCTTGCTAGAAGCACAATGTTGTATTGGCTCCACCTTCTTCTCATGAACATTGGAATTCACCCATATCCTCAGCACTTTGATGCTAATACTCCATACCTCACCATACCTATCATCAAAGGACCTATACCAGAAGAACTTTTATGGTATATTTGGTCCATCTCAACCAATTACACTTGTGTCATCGCTTTCTCAGCCTTAACCATATACCACCATTTGTGTGACTCAAGAAATCAAAATTCTCATCTTATCACTCATTTTGAGATGCTTGCTCCTCTTTCCTACTAGAGAGAAAAACTTTACAATATACTGGATAAGTATAACATTTGGAAATATCCTAGATAAGTATAATATTTGGAATACATCATCCTCAAAATAGAAAAAAAAATTCTGTTTGTTTACTTTTTACAGATATTATGGTAAAGATGCTGATAGAAATTTTTACACAAACAACCATTTAAATCTCTAGATTACTTCCCCCCTATGGCTAAAAGATGAAAGGCTATTAATGGAAAAACTTGAAAAAACATTAACGACACTTAATGAACCAAATACAGGAGAAGACTTTGCATGTCTTTCTCTTGGACCTTTTTCCTCCAAGTCCTCCTGGTTCGCCACATAGGGCTAGCACTTCTTCAACTCTTGAAGAATTTTCGAGAAATTTCACCTTGCGTGCTGTTAGACCTTCGATTCCAACAAATACTTTCCCAGTAGAAGGATCCCAGGATTCATACCAAGGAGATTCACATATCCAACTCACTCAACCTGAAGAACTCCGTCTCCCTTAGCCAAGCCTTCAATGACAAACTCTATTTCTTACAGGAGAGTCCCAAGATCCTAACAAAGATGATGATAATGATGATGAGGCCTTGCTCACAAAGTTTGAAGAATACCAACTTACAAGAAGCCATAAACCACATTCACACTACATAATAGGAATCTATGCTTCTAATGTTGACAACTTGACCCAGAAGATGTCATGAACTTGTCCCCAACTCATGAACCTATCTACAAAGACTAATGATAGACATAATCATTAAAGAATCTACTTTGTGTCACATCAAAAGATAGGGAGGACCCACTAAGAATCTGCTTTATATCATACATCTATTTTAACTTTATCTTTATCAAAGTGGTTTTGTCTTGTTGTAATAATTAAAGTAATTTGTTTTGTTGTAATGATTAAAGGCATCTTTGTCTTTATGTCATGTTGTAATGATGGTGTCTAGAATATTTACTATTAGGTCTTGTCATGTTATTACCCAAAGTCTTTATATAAACCACGCTTTGCCCATGGTTAAAGGCATAAGGAGTTGCAATAACTTCCTTATATAACACTAGTGTGCTTTCCTCATGGCTTCTCTATAAATTCCTCTCTTCTTCTGAAAGCCTCACTTATAATACCTTTTTTCTATCATTAGAGATTCTAAGTATGCTCTACACTTGCCTCTCTAAGAGGATCCTGTGTATTAGAAATAGAATCTGACTACGATCTTTTAAGGTGTGTTTAGTGACGACTTTTCCAGTTATCCTAGATCTGGTATTTAAAGATAGGAGTTCTAACGCGGCCTGTTGATGAGTTGAGAATGAGTGGTCTTATCTAGACTAGAGCTTTGGATATCAGACTATGTTAGCTTGGTTTATTTTAGCTAACACCCCCATAGTAGGTTTAAATATTTTGAAAAAAAGTAAGTAAAATTGTTTCAAAGAACACATGTTGATTACTTAATTTACCTTGCAGTTACACCTCTAAATGACTTTTACCCTCGTGATAAATGTTACCACCTCTAAAATATCATTACTAATTATGTGTATTGGTTAAAACTACTGTTATTACAAGAGCTGTCTTAAAAATATAAATAAATATAAAAAAATAAAATGAATTAAAATTTTATATTTAAGACTAAAATAAAAATTAAATGAGTTTTTATATTAGAATTCTTTTGCCAGCCGATTGATGAACCTAAATTCCGATGTAGCCCCTGTGATTTGCGGGGCAGTTAGTATCCCACTCGGGGCCTTGGTTTCGCGAAAATCGGGTGGGATGAGGCAAATGGCAATGTCGGGCCTGCGATGGGGGTCGCGGCTGACCTCTTCCCCTCTGACTCAGTACTTCCCTTCCTTCGAACTACAGAGGCTCAACCTGGACCCGATTCATTTCCCCAAATCCCCTATCCGCTTTTCCAGCATTAAACTCTTCCTTCGACACTCCTCTGCACCTGCCCAAGTTCCAGCTTCTCATGGAACCTCCAATGCTGAGGTGCAGCCCTACTTGCGCTGTTCCATGCCGCACAAGCGTCTCAGAGTTGCTGTTCTTCTCAGCGGCGGCGTTGACAGCAGCGTTGCTCTCCGTTTACTCCACGCTGCTGGCCATTCCTGCACTGCTTTCTACCTCAAGATATGGTTCCAAGTACGCTTCAACTCTTTGTTACCTCAACTATATAATTGCTTCTTCTTCTTTATATAACATCGTGTCTCTTCCTGTAAAAAATAAATGAATAAAAATCATGGTGTCCCCTCTATCATGACTTAACTGTGTGAGCTGCCTGTTCTATGACAATGAAGTCGTTTATTAGTAGGCTATGATTGATGATTCTAGGATATGGATTTAAACGAGCTTCGCGTCAGCTTTAAGAAAAAAGTTTCATTTTTTTTCCGGAAAAAAAAATCTCTGCATTTGTTGTTATTATTGTTGTCAGTTATGGTGATTCTAGGTGGCTTATACTACTTTAACCATGATTGAAATGAGCTTCGCGTCAGATATGATGATTCTAGGTATACTATACAACTTTAATCCCTTAGGAGGATAAGGCTTGTTGTTATTACTGTTGTTGTTGTAGTAGTATACTATTTCAGTTCCCATCAAGTGGTCACATGTTTATGTCTAACGGGTCCATCTGGCATTTGCATTCTCTGCATTAGGAGAAGCTGGTTTAACACATGATTTTCTGCAGGAAGACTTTGAAAACTTTTGGTCAGAATGCCCATGGGAAGAGGATTTAAAGTATGCCAGAGCAGTTTGCAATCAGGTATCTTTCTTCTCCTTTGTAGCATCGTCATCTTTTGGTATAAAGATTGATTCATTCCTCAGATTTTTTGGAGCAAGTTTATCAGTAGGATTGTTTGATAGCTTGCAACTGCTACTAACATCAATCAACGAAACAAAATTCTTGTGTTCTTTGCTTAACTGTACTGGTTTTCCTTTCAACCAATATATGAGAAGGCTCTAAACTTTCTTCTTATATTAGATGGAATAACTCACGTTGTGATCTTGATCATACATCATGGTGAAAACTACATCAATGGAAATGCACATGTTATTGGTTTTCAGGTTGATGTACCATTAGAAGTCGTGCATTTGACAGATGAATACTGGAAACATGTGGTATGTAAAGCCCTTTGAGCATGTTGTTGTCAATGTGCAACTCTAGTTGTTTAAATTTTTGGTCACGTGCCATTTTTTCAATAAATGTCTTCTAATTTCAATAGTATTGATCCATAATTTGTGCCTGTCTCCTATTTGGATTACTCACCTGTGTATTAGGTTTCTCACATTATTGAAGAGTATCGTTGTGGCCGTACACCTAATCCAGATGTTCTCTGCAATTCCAGAATAAAGTTTGGTATGCATCCAGCAGACCTAGTCTTACATTGTGTGCGTGTGGGTGGGTGGGTGGGTGGGTGTTTTTTTCCTCCCCTCTTTTTCTTTTTTCATGCACTTTTTTCATATTTCGTTAAGCAAGTATTGCTTCATCAGGTGCATTCATGGATGCAATCAGCAATATGGGGTTTGACTATGTTTCCTCTGGACATTATGCAAATGTTGTCCATCCACCTGCAGATCAAATGGATAAGCCTTGTGTTCTGGAACTATCACAAGACGTGGTATCTGTATGAGATACGCAAATATGTTTGTTGCTTCCAAAAACTTTTCAATGCTGCTGTGTTCTAAAAGGGATTTTGAAATTGTAGATCAAGGATCAAACATACTTCCTTTCGCACCTATCCCAGTCCCAGCTGAAGCGACTTATTTTTCCTCTTGGTTGTATTTCCAAGGTTTGTTTTGATTAATATCTTGCAATCTTTAACTGACATTTAATTTTGTCATTTGTTGTTATTCCATTTTTTTATGTTGTGTAATCGAGTATTGCAGAAGAATATACTTGTCAGACAATTTGGTATTACCGTATCAGTACATATCCTCGACTATTATGTTCTGTATTGAGAAATTCTGATAGTTGTTACACTAGACTTTTATCTCCTGCCAAAATCATCTGCAGGATGAAGTCCGCAGACTTGCTGCCAAATTTGATCTGCCAAATAAGGATAGAAGGGATTCACAAGGAATATGCTTCCTGGGCAAGGTATGGGCGCAAAATATCAATCTGTATCAATATGTTAAAGAATATCTGGTTCATCTATAAATCTGGGTTTATCCTTCAAATTCTTTTGAGTGAAAATATCAAAATGAAAACCAAGCTCTTTAACTTTCCCATTACTCTGTTCATATGCGTATCATTCTTGTAAGGCTTGTTGCAGATAATTTTCTTATATGATATGATATGATATGTGTGTTTACCTTTGACTCAGATAAAGTTCAGTGAATTTGTTGCAAGACACATTGGAGAGAGAGAAGGCATCATTCTGGAAGCTGAAACTGGAGATTTCCTTGGCAAACATCGAGGCTTTTGGTTTCATACGATTGGTCAACGCCAGGGTCTACGCCTACCTGGAGGCCCCTGGTTTGTTCTCTGGCTATTTCTTTTCAGCATCAATTTTATTTATTTGATACGTTTTATGATTTATATATTGCACGATATTGAAGACCATATCTTGTAGGTGCGGAAATTTTGTGTGTATATATATTAGTTGCTGCTGTCCAGAATTTTAACTTTTTGATCATTCACTTGGATGGAGCAATTTTTAACCCCAAAAATTATCTCCACCCAGATTCATATGACAAAATGCTTTCATTTCATTCATGTCCGGGAGAATTTTTTTTTTTTCCCCGGTGACAACATAGCCAGTCAACTTTGGGCTTCTTAAAGAACTTGTCATCCCATTGGATATTTAATGCAGGTACGTTGTTGAGAAGGATGTAAAAAACAATGTAATTTTTGTGTCAAGAAATTACTTCTCCTTGGACAAAAGAAGGCGCCTATTTCGTGTTGGTTCTTTGAAGTGGCTTAGTGGACTACCTCCAAGCCGGACGAGTCAGCTCCAGTGCAAGGTGGAAAGCTGAAACTTTGATTCCCATTTTTTTAGGGTAGCTAATCATGCAATTCATTATGAAAATTTGTCACAATAAAATATCAATTGAACCCGAGCATGCAAAGTCCTAAATGGGAGTAAGCTTTTCTAGGTTGAGAAGCTGAACTGAGCCATCTGTCATTATTCCTGCCTCACCAGATTATTATGGTTTTAAAATAATATGCATTAAATGCGAACAACAATAATCCTTATCACACGCGGAGGACAAAGATTAATATTATTTTATTGAGAAAAGTGTAGGGGTTGGCTTTTTTCTCTTTGGCGTGAGAAATCTTTCTTGTGTCCCTTGTAATCGCTTGTATGTATAATCATTTCAGGTAAGACACGGTCCGGGCTTCTATAATTGCAGTTTACAATGGGAAGGAGATGGAGATGGGAGAAAAGACACTGCGGTAGTCCACTTGGGCGATGATGATCAAGGTCTGGCAGCTGGGCAGTTTGCAGCATTCTATGAAGGAACTACTTGCATAGGATCTGGCGTGATATTGGAGTCATGGGATGATCGAGGTTTTCCTGTTTGTACAAAGGCTTTAGAAATTGCGAGAATGGAAGATAAATCAAAGCTAGGAAATCCAGTCAAGATCAAATTTCATTCAGATAGCCCACAAGTGGCGCATAATTCCGCAAGCATTACCCGTCTTCATGAAACGGTAGGACATTCTGAGGTCACTGCCACTGAGCAAACAAGTGGGAATTGAAAAGGACGGCCACCATGGGTATAGATATTTTGATTTTGAGAGTTCAAGAATTTTCATTTGCATGTTCTGGCAAATATTTTGTGAGGGTGCATGCCGGTGCATGATGATTTTGTATTGGGAGAGCACATATTCTATGTAGAGCCTGTAGGTATTTTGTATAGCTAGTCCCAAATAATGTCGTATGTTGTCCTTTTAACAATTCAATTCATTTGATTGGGAGGATCGATAAAAACCAGGTCAAGTGTAGATATGTCAGAATTAGAGATAATGAAAACATTCAAAAATAAATAACTAAAATGAATCTTAATTCTTAAAGGATAATCCTAAATATCTAAACTAAGTCCTAATTACCGTAATCCTATGTCTTATCAGTTGTGTTTGTTCGCATGCATGCGTCATGTGTGCATTATTTTCCCCCTCCTGCATTCAATATTTTTAATATCTGCACGAGATGGACTTTTTTCCACAGGAGATGAACGCATAATTGATTGATTTTTCAATTGCTCTAATTGTGTTTGATTTAACCAGTTTCATTATTCAACTTTATTGTCGTGTGCTGATCGAATTGACGATTAGTTCTTGGATAGGATGGATTGGTGTGATTTGGTTTTTCAGCTGGATTGGGCGGTGGGTCCTGTAGTTTTTCTTTTGGGCAAAGAGTGCTCTAGTTTTGATGGAAGAGATAATGGTTAGAGGACATATAAATGAGGAAATGATTCAAAGTGAATGATTGATGATGGGAGTATTTGGCCTGTAAAAACTTGCTAAGAAGAGAGAAGGGAGGCAGGGGAGTTGTATTAATGTGATTACTTAATTCGGACGAAAAAGACGGCAAAGGGGTGCGTGTTGGGGGTCCTTAGGTAGCTGGATGGAGAAGTCATCGTATTAAATAGAGAAGACGAAGTGGGTGGTTGCCATATTAAAAGACTGAGGCAAGGAGGGAGCAGGGATTAGCCTCTCTGCGACGGGAATTGGATTCTCTCCACTATTCTTCCCTCCACTACTCTCCTTTTCTCTTCACAACCATTAGATTAAAACTCCAATGGTCCAGATTTAATATGTTATAACATTTTATAAAAATAAATATTATGATAAAAAATAGATAAATAAATTTAAATTGTTAAAATCTAATATGAACAGTTCATAACTACAGACTGTTATTATAAAGTAAATTTTTTTAATTTTTTTTATTACAATTGTAAACTGTTCAGACCAGATTTTAACCGTTTAAATTTTTTTTTTAATAATATTATTTTTATAAGATATTAAATCTGGACTATTGGAATTTTGATCCAATGGTTGTGAAGAGAAAAGAAAAGTAGTGGAGAGGAAGAGGATGGGAAGGTAGTGGAGAGGATCCAAGTCCCTCTCCGACGCGAACCTGGCTCTTGCAATTTTGTTAGGAGGCTGGTGGTAGTCGTACATTACAATTACGCAACCGTATTTAAGTAGATTTGCCCCCTTATACCCAACGGCCACGCCACCTGTCCCCCCCACCCCAATGCTACACTCATTTACGATCTGCCATCTGTCCTTTCTGGGAACCGGTCTTCTCCATTCGTCTTTTTCACAACCCAACCAAACCATAGCATGGGCCCTTCAGGTCGATCTCCCCAGATTTGTTGATAAAACAAAGGCCTCTTTATTCGATACAATGGGCAATGCGACTCCTTTTTTTTTTAACTGGCTCCAGGGTATCCTGATCGGTAACCATGATTTTTTTTATTGCCGTAGACTTTCTAAATAGGCTTTAATACTGGTTACAAAACTCCCTCCGCGCACTCCGCCAGATCAAAACCTGACTGAATGTTTAAGGCCATACTAATTACTACTTGCCACAAAAAATGTCTATTATGAGCCACCTAAAATCAGTTCATGTGGGCATAATTGAATGGGACGCTGGTTCAAACTTGTAGCAGAATGAAATTTTTATCATGTTCATATGTGCGAGGACGAGAGTAGTTAAACTTCCATTCCGTACTTGACAGAATTGAATGCTAACTTAAATAGAAGAAGAAATCTCAGGGCAACGATAAGAACGTTACTACTGCTACAGTAAAACAGGGAACAGCAGGAAATCAATTAAAGATGACGGTGGGGGTAGGTAGCTTGGTGTTTTGGTTTTTTACTTTGTTTTATGGTTAAGTTGGTGGGAGTTCACAAAATTACTTTAATTTTGATTTAACAACCTTATCATATACTTCTATAAAACTATATGTCATAGTATTTAATTAGTGTTGACAATGGGTTTGAAAGGCACTTCTTTACTATTCCTCTGGTCCTTAATATCAAACCTATCTAACTATTTTGGTTAGATTAAGAAAGTTAGTTAAGTTAGGTAATAATTATAAATATGGCATATGTTTCCCAAAATACCCTCAATTAAAACTTTTTTAAAAAACTGACATTTCAAAAAATATTTTAAATCATTTTATTAAAAATATAAAATGGTAGAATTGATGTATGTGTGGAATTAATGAGTAATAAGTACTTACTCAATTTATAAAATACATAAGTGTATTATTAATGAGTAATAAGTATTATTATGGTATTTAATTATTTAATAGGGGTAATTTAGGAAAAAAATTGATAAATATGAGAAATAGGTTATATATATAAAATTAAGATTAGCCTTCTAATTCGATTCTATATTAAGTACTGAAGGAGTATCATGTTCGACTATCCTCATAATAATCATTCTCTCGTTTTTATTATAATCACCTCATCAAACCTAAGGAGAGGTGGTTAGGCTATTGAATTTGTTTTAAAACAAAAAACCTAATTTTATTTATATTTAAAATCATAAATTCCATTTTGCGAAGAAAAAGAAAATCACATCAAATTTTAAACAAGGACAATTTAACAAAAAAGGTATAAATATCTCACTTGGCTCATAATAAGGACCATCCATGATCCATTTCTGTTAGGAAGCGCCTTATAATAGACAAGGTAGAGTACATGTCTCCCTAAACACATACACTTCCAAGGATGCATTTAATTTAATGTCTCGTACAAAGACTTTACCATCGCCTTGCCCACCCTCACTAGCTAAATAATTAGTATTTACCAGAGGCTTAGCCAATCATTGTATCATATTATTTACATTTCTTTACTAAAACCTGGCTAACTATAAAGACGATCGAAGAGAAATATTTTAATGAAGATATCATTAACAATACAAAAAGAATTATTTGATTTAAATGATTTTTGCTAGAACGAATATATATGATGCACCACTTTCAAAACATTTAATTATTTTTATATAGTGAAAAATATATTAGAGAATTCCCAACGAACAAAAAAATTACTCTATATACTTAACATCGAGATATGGCATATCATTTGTATTTTTACGTGGAAAAATAGTCCAAATATAAATCTCTAAATTTTTAAGTGTTACTGACACTTAAGGAAAAATCAATCGACTAAAAGGTTCTTGTTCACATTCAATTTGGAAATCCTAGAAACTGAGTTAGAAAGTTTGGAAGGTAGGTTTGGAACCATTTTCAGTCAAGTTTTTCACATCCATAATTTGAAAATCTGAGATTCAGTTTTTTTAAAAAAAAAAAAAACAAAAGAAGGATCCTTCCATCTTTTTTTTCCTTCCTTTTATTCTGATTCTTTTTTTTTTTTTAAAAAAAGACCGTCCTCAAATCTGGGCGGAGAGACAACAACCTTCCTAGCCACACTTCCTACCTATTCAAATATGTTTGCTGATGCCTTCACATGAAAGTAGTTAAGAATGATGGCCACATTTGGCTCTTGAATTGTGTTGCTTAACAGCCTAGGAAGTTTTCTAAGAATAATGACTTCTCTCCTCTTTTGTTTGAAGTAAATTAAAAAAGCACTGGAAGGTATTAGCGTATCGGAGGACAGAATATAAGAAGAGAGCGCACAGTGGTAAAATAAAGCACCAGAAGGACGCCATGGAGAGAGATGTAAAGAAGATGAGGGATTACTTTAAGAGTGGGAAGACCAAAGAGGCAAGTTGGAGAGAATGTCAACTTCAAGGGCTGCGTCGTTTCCTCATCGAGAAGGAGGAAGACATCTCCAGGGCTCTCTTGCAAGATCTCGGGAAACATCGTGTAGAGGCTTTTAGAGACGAGGTTTGTGTCTGGTCTTACTCTTCTAAACAACACTCATTCGCTTCATTATCATTATCAACTCATCTCGGAGGACACTACTGCATGTTCGCAGGTAGGAACGGTGATGAAGTCCATAAACTTTGCTCTGAAGAATTTGAGAGAATGGATGTCGGGCCAAAAGGTGAGAATTGACTCCAACAAGTCTATAGTGAAAAAATCACTCCAATACGAAGATCTCCACGTATAATAATAGTATGTAACTTGCCGGGTGGTTTGTTCATTGTTGGCAGGCCAAATTGCCGCAAATAGCACTGCTTACCAGTGCAGAAATTGTTCCGGATCCTCTGGGCCTTGTCCTCATCATTTCATCTTGGAATTTCCCCTTTGGTGAGTGGCACTTAATTAAGGAATGAGAAAGACTCAGAATTTTTACTCTAACAAATGGATTTCAAGGTCGCTCTACGTCCTCAGTTCCTTTCTGTAACTCAACGCTCGCCTGTATTAATTCTGCGTTCTCAATTGAAGTGATTCAGCTCTATACATTGTACAGGACTGTCATTGGAACCCCTGATCGGAGCAATAGCTGCCGGAAACAGTGTAGTGTTAAAGCCTTCGGAGTTGTCGTGTGCGTCGTCATCTCTGCTAGCCTCTGGGCTCACCAAGTACCTGGACAGTGAGGCCATTAAAGTTGTCCAGGGGGGGCCTGATGTGGCGGAGCAATTACTCGAGCATCGATGGGACAAAATATTCTTTACAGGTCAGTTGGATCATAACTATACCAGCCGGTTAGCTAATAATAACATAGTTGTATCATAATACGTAAAAACCCAATATGAAATTAGCAGGGAGTGCTCGAGTGGGCCGGATTGTGATGTCCGCGGCCGTGGAGCATTTGACGCCCCTCACTTTGGAGCTGGGAGGAAAATGCCCCGCCCTCGTTGATTCCCTTTCCTCTTCCTGGGACTTAGAGGTTCACATATTCATCTCTTTTCATCTATTTAGAACGGCGCACACATATGTAAATCTAATTAATATCGAGGTACTGGTTGAATTATATCAGGTGGCTATAAAACGGATTATTGTGGGCAAATATGGCACTTGTGCTGGTCAAGCATGTATAGCGGTCGATTACGTCCTCGTAGAGAAGAGATTCTCTTCCACACTGGTTTGTCTCGCTTATTTACATTTCACCGCTCAGTATCTTATAAATTAGTTTGATCTCCGGATCTTAACTCTTGGTTTCTTTAGGTGGAATTGATGAAGCTCTGGATCAAGAAAATGTTTGGAGAAAATCCGAAAGAAACCAACACTATTGCGAGGATCGTTAATAAACAACACTTCTTTAGACTCAAGAGTCTTCTGGCTGATGCGGAGGTCAACAAATCGGTGATTTATGGTGGCTCAATAATGGACGAAGAAAACTTGTAATTATCACTCTTGCACTCTGATCTTCTGCACTTTTCACTAGTTGGATCTAGCTAGCATTAATTAGAATCCAATCACATTAATTAATTGGTTAGGAACTTGATTATAACAAGGCGTAATTAGCTTGTCCCGTCTTAGTTTGGAAATACCACAGCAAATTTCCTATCTTGTTTTAATCACATTAATTGGTCAGGACTTAGGACTTTGCTTACAGCGAGACGTCATTACTCATTAGCTTATCCATTCTCAGTTTGGAAATATATTTGGTTTTAATTACTAATGTTGGCTAAAATTAATTGAAAGTAATCAATGTGCAAGAGATGCAAATTTCTTTTTTCAAGTATACTTTTATCTATGAAAATGATGTGTGAGAGAAAGATTAATGAGTGGGAAAAGAAATGAGAGAGAATGAATGAGAAAATAGATCATGTAGTTAGAAGTAAAATGAAGAAAAGTGTATTATATCTTTAGACAAACATAAAGTAAGTAGTGTTACTTATGTATAAAAGACCCATCTTATGCCAGAAAATATTGATTATATATAGAGGTCGAGGGAGTAGTGGTTAAAAAAAAAAAAAAGGAACTAAAACCATTGCATTTGTTCAGATTTATTGAACCAACAATCCTGGTTGATCCTCCACTTGAAGCGGCTATCATGACAGAAGAGATATTTGGCCCATTGCTTCCCATTATTACTGTAAGCCGTTTGTTTTTCTGGCCAACTGCTCATGTTGTTGCCTAATAACACAGGGAATATAATTAATGAAAATTTTTACTGTTTCTGTCGGATGACGCTGCAGCTGGATAAAATCGAAGACGGTATTGAGTTCATAAACTCTAGGCCTAAGCCTCTAGCGCTTTATGTCTTCACCAAAAACAAAGAACTACAACGAAGAATGATATCTGAAACATCATCAGGAAGCGTGACCTTCAACGACGCCATTCTGCAAGTATACATATCTCCATGCATGCTCGTGTCCTTTTGCTCTCTCTGTCCCCCCCCCCCCCAAAATAGTAGCCTTTTGATTTTGGAATGTGATTAATTGCGCTTTATTTTTTGTGTGAAGTACGCTGCGGACAGCCTCCCATTTGGGGGAGTAGGCGGCAGCGGATTTGGCAGTTACCACGGCAAGTTCTCGTTCGACACATTCAGCCACCAAAAGGCCGTTGTCAGAAGAAGCTTCCTCACTGACTTTTGGTTTAGGTTTCCTCCTTGGACTCCCAACAAGCTCCTACTGCTTGAGACGGCTTACAATTATGACTATCTGGGATTGCTTCTCGTCTTGCTTGGCTTGAAGAGGCCTTCTAAACGCATCGCCCTCTTTTAGGACTTTGCTGTTCGATCACAGCTTGAGCTCTCAGTACGTAGTACGGTGAATCCAACGTTTCTTTCGACCGGTAGGTTGGAAATGTTGCACACATGCACAGCACCTACAACTTAATTGCACTACCCTTTTCCTTAGTACTTACACTCAACTGATGATGTATCACAGTGTATCTTGCTCCTTTATCATGCCCTTTTTCCCGTCTCCTGGTGGGATAAAAGAGAGTACTCTAAATTCTACGTGAATAATACACGTAAATCTCTTGTTTTTCCACCCAATAGATACGCATTTGAATTCACATATTAAAAAAAAAAAAATAGAAATGAACTTTACGGATATTAACATTAAGATTGGGCGAGGATGTCGATCCCAAGTAACTTGGGTTGAAGATAAAAAAATATGATGACATCCTATACAAAACGGTTATGATATACTGTCAGGAAAAATTTTTCTTATTGAGAGGAAAATTAATTAAAAGCAATTATGTGCGCACTTTTCATTGGAAAAGTCAAGCTTAAAAATCCCATAATTATTTTACTCAATAAATAGAACAGGCAGCGAATCAAATGACGGGTGTAATTATTTTACAATGGATAGTTGAGTATAGAAAACCCTTGCATGTTAATCGTATATGTGCATAATAACATGTGTTGGTGGGCCTGGGAATTGCATGCATCGACTGCTAATCTTTTAATAAATCATGTACCGATTTTGTCCCGCGTATTATTTCTATTTTCTGATTGGATTTCATCAAATCATCTTCTCTTTCTTTCACATCAAAACACAACTTGAGATGGATATTAGAGTTAGGATGGCACGGGGGTTGAATTTAGCTACGAAGGAGTAAATAAGATGGTCTGTCGTCATTAATTATATGATAAATACCGATGTGATGGGATGAAGAACGAACACCTCATATGAGTTATCGGATAGATGAAACTAAACTTGCAGTTAAGGATTACCGAATAATAATCGGCCAACGCAATAATAAATTCTTAAGCCTTGCCTTCAATGAAAATTATAGTGAGCGATGACATCGATCTCGTCTCCTTCAATTCTGATTTAACATGCGCTATTTATTAAAATTTAAAACAAGGCATCAAAATTATATTAATATTGCCACCACACAAAGCTTGCATAACGTGCGTGGTAGATCGTAACGTAAAATAATTCTGCTCCAGTATCAAGTACAGTACATTTGGCAGTTGATAATTATTGATGCCTGCTTACTGCGCTGGAGATCGTTACAGTAGAATTAATGATCCCTCGGACTACCATTCGAAAAAAAACAGATCCCTCGGACTATCCCTTGATGAATCTTTTGAAGATCAACAAGACTAGATATATATATCATTGTATATGCTTTCAGTGTCAGTGTCTGATGATCTGTTGCAGTAATTTACTAATGCATGGGTCCAACATCTACATATATAAAACAAATCGTGCGGGACTAGGATTTCGCCGAAGTTGAGATCATCAGTATCCCTTGTTAGTTTACCCTCTGATGTACATGCACGCGATGATTATGTAAAAATATATATATTTTATGCAATTTTTTTCCAGAGAAAGAAACGGTACGTATTACATGAAACTCTCATTGCTTGGATATAGAATTCGCATGTTAGATGGCACAGAAGCAAAATTTCACAGTACTTTTTACCAAAAAAAGAAAAAACAATTCACAGTACGTCAAAGCAAAGGTCAGAAGGTAGAGTGTAGGCTTGGCTTGGGGTGTCTTTCGTCTCTCGTGAATCCTGACATTACATTCCTACGCTGCGGCTTTTGGAGTGTCGGTTTATTGAATTGAACGAGGAAGCGACAACACATGCAAGAGAACAGGAAGAGGCCATACAGCTCATTTAATGTGCAACTCTGAAATCTGGGAGTGCATCGGCTGCATGATCAAACGTACTATAAATATCCTAGCTGCTCATAATTTGCCGAGAAGTTGGGGCGCGTCAGATCTTCTGGGATATGGAGACGCTGGAAAGTGTGGAGAGCGAGCTGAGGAAGATGAGGGAGTATTATGACGGTGGGAAAACAAAGGAAGCATCGTGGAGAGAATCACAGCTTAAAGGGTTACGTAGTGCACTCGTGGAAAAGGAGCAAGACATCTTGAAGGCGCTCAAGCAAGATTTAGCCATTTAGGGAAGCATCACGTCGAGGCTTTCAGAGACGAGGTGAGTCAGATCACGTATTATTTTCTCCTAATCTCCACCTACGTACACACACATATCACCCAAGAACACAAAATGGTTCATGAGTCTCTGATTTGGCTGCAGGTAGGAATATTAGAGAGGTCCATAGATGTCGCATTGAAGTCTTTAAGGAATTGGATGGCAGGCAAAGAGGTGAGATTATACGTACCCGTCTTCAAGTTTGCACAGATGACGGCAGCAATCCACTCAGTGTGTGTGTGTTACGCGACGCTCAATAAATAATCAGCATGTTATGAATCACGATTAGTTTTTCATTTCGTGAAAACAAGTCGAGATTTTTCGGGATAAGAAACATAATTCGAAATGCTATATATCCCAAAAAATGGATCCGTATGCATAGACTAGACTACTGACCAAGTGGTGTTGGTATGGGATTGATAGGCTAAACTTCCAAAAATAGCAGTGCTTGCCAGGGCAGATATTGTTCCCGAGCCTCTTGGCCTGGTCCTCATAATCTCGTCTTGGAATTTTCCCTTTGGTGAGTTTCCTTCTCCTTCGAGCTCTACGAACAGGACATGTAAAAGCAATGCCTCTTATTCGCACTGATAGAGAGTATATCGTTGTTCTGTTTGCAATCAAATGAAAGGGCTGTCGTTGGAGCCACTCATAGGAGCAATAGCTGCGGGGAACACAGTAGTTCTAAAGCCTTCAGAGATGTCGCCTGCCTGCTCATCCCTTCTAGCTTCTATCCTTCCGGCCTACTTGGACAATAATGCTATTAAAGTATACCAAGGCGGACCCCAAGTTGGCCAACAGCTTCTACGTCAAAAATGGGACGAGATATTTTTCACAGGTTTCGAAACACTGCATCCACAGTATTTGAGCTTGAATTTTGGAAACTAACTAACAACACAGTGCGTGTGTTTTCAAACCTTTTTCCTTCTTATTAACTATTGCTGAGATTTTTGAGTAAACACGCAATATCATCAGGAAGTGCTCGGGTGGGACGTGTTGTTATGTCTGCAGCTGCGCAGCATCTGACGCCCGTGACTTTGGAGTTGGGTGGAAAATGTCCTGCTGTTGTCGATTCCCTTTCGGCTTCTTGGGACACCCAGGTGGATTTAATTTTAGCGTCTGAAATAAGCAAGAAACATGAAAATGAACAGGGGATATTAAGAAACGTAACAGTTGAAGCTCGAGTTGATTAATTGATTACAAAATCCTGCTTAATTATTGTCTGCTCACTCCCACTTCTCTGCCTGCTGAACCACAAGGTGACCGTGAAACGAATAGTTTCCGCAAAATACGGGTCCTGTGCCGGTCAAGCTTGCATAGCTATCGATTATGTCCTCGTGGAAAAGAATTTCGCTTCCGTTTTGGTACGGAGAATTTGGTTTGTCGCTTAAAATTTGATCATGCTGCTGTTCTTCCTCTGACCTCGGGCTGTCTCTGCCCTCGTCTTCTTCAGGTGGAATCATTGAAGGCCTGGACAAAGAAAATGTTCGGAGAAAACCCAAAAGAAGAGAACTCTATTGCCAGGATTGTTAATAAACAACACCTCTCGAGACTGAAGAATCTTCTGGATGATCCGGAAGTAAATAAATCGGTGGTCTTCGGTGGTTCAATGGATGAAGATAGCCTGTAACTAATACCTTTGATGTTTCCTTTTTACTTGCTGATTGCTATATAGAGATTGAGAGAAAATGAATGCTCTGAAAATTCCATGCAGATTCATTGAGCCAACAATATTGGTGGATCCTCCACTGGAATCGGCAATCATGACGGAAGAAATCTTCGGGCCTCTGCTCCCAATTATTACTGTAAGAGCGGCCAAGAAAAAGCCATGTAGTTATTTAATTAGTGTTAATAGATTAGATGCCTCTGCATCTCTTTATCAAGTATGCATGCAGTTTCATTTGCATTTTCCGGGTGGCTTGTGCAGGTAGAGAAGATCGAAGATAGTATTCAGTTCATGAAGTCGAGGCCTAAGCCTCTCGCAATCTACGCCTTCACCAACAACAAAACTCTGCAGAGAAGGATGTCCTCCGAGACCTCATCTGGGAGTATTGTTTTCAACGATGCAATTCTTCAGGTATATGTTTATTCATATATACCCCTCATATCATTATTTACCATTTGCTTTTCGGTGGACGGCAAGAAACAGTGACAAGTAGACTAACAAATATTGCGTCATTGAATTGTTAAACATATTTAGTTTGTAATTGTATTCTTCTAGGAGATAATTAAGAATAATGGGGATTGAATTAGACTGGAAAAATCAAGAATTGTTTTCATGCCATGTTGCATGATTATTGTTGTGTCTAACCTGTCTTGTTCATTGGGTGAAGTATGTGGCAGATACCATCCCTTTTGGAGGCGTCGGGGGGAGTGGATTTGGCAAGTATCACGGCAAATTCTCGTTTGACACATTCAGTCACGAGAAGGCTGTTGTGCAGCGAAGCTTCTACACCGATTTCTGGTTCAGGTATCCTCCATGGACTCTCCACAAGTTTCACCTTCTGGAAGTGGCTTACAATTTGGACTACCTCGGCATACTTCTCGTCTTGCTCGGCTTAAAGAAAACAAGACGCTGCTCACTTTGGACTGCCATGTGATCTCAGGCCCCGTGGATTGCATTTGCTTCTTACGAGTCATTTCTGGTTCAGATCATATTTTTATACACGTATGTTGCTTTTGCTGTTCATTGACAATATGCCATAAAGATCGTGTTTTCCATTATAATATTCAAGTGAAGGAAAAATTCACATCCTAACCACTAAATAAGATACGAGCAACACAAAATGGAGGGAAAACCTCTGATGTGAAGCCGCTGAGAGGAAAACCAACGTGGGCGCTTCGCTTTGATCATGAATCTCTCATCTCCGTATAGAGGTTTCGCAGGCTGAGACACTGGCCCACTCCGGTTTTGTATTTTTATATGAAAACACGCGGCTAACCATAAAATATGATAAAATGTTTTAAGGAATATTGATAAGAAGTAATCGATGCGAAAGATATTTGAAGAAAAACACCGCAAACATTTTTAATTAACGCAAATGAGAATTCCTTTTTTTGGGGGGGGGGGAACACATCGGAAAGCTGACGTATGTGAAGTTCAGATGTTGCAATTTGGGATTTGTGGGACGTCAAAGCCCTTCACTGGCTTCAGGCCTAGAATTCTTTATTGGGCCTCGGTTTGCCATGGAGGCCCTATGGATCAGTTCCGCCTTTTTCGTCCAACTCCAGAGGCTCTACCCGAAACCGTCTCCTTTTCTGTGGGTTATGGGTCGTAAACAGTGAACAACATCATGATCCACTAAAAAAAAAAATAATAATAAATAAATAAGAGCAACCGGAAGACCTACTGGCAAGAGGGAATATTTCCCGCCAATTTTCTTGCTCTTGGCTTGGCCGGCTCTTCTCGTTAAAAGAATCTGCTAGTGTTCATTTTGCTCAGGCACTTGAAGTTGGAAACGTCCTGGCCGTCGAACGGTCCTGTCCGGCTCTCTCTTGCTTCATCTCCTACACTCCACTGGTTCATCAATGGCCGAAACACCTAGCAAGTCTCTTCGATCTCCCACAAAATGCAAACAACAATCCCATTTGGATGCTAACTCCTCACCCTCAGTTAACCCTGTAACTCCACAATCAGTAGCTCCGCGCAGATCGACTCGCCGTAAGTTGCTGGCCTTTGATTCTGTCGATCCTCAAAAGCCTCTCAATTGCATTGATGAACTCTGTGAACATCCGTCCAAAGCTCCAAATAAGGATAAAGCTCGGGAAAGAAGAAATTTGAACAGGTCTCGTCGATCAATCGATTATGCTGAAGAACCCTGCAAAGGTAAAGTGACAACCCGTAGAAATAGAACTAGGGAAAACGTTTCAATCGGCAAAGCACATAAAAAAGAGAGCAACTCTGGATCTGCAAAATGCCCGACATCTACTCCAAGGGGCGAAACTTCGAAGAGGAGAAATGACAAAGATTCGGATTCAGCTAAAGTTCCTATTGCCCCAGTGTCGCCTGACCAATCGGAAACTAAGAAGAGAAAGAGGATTGATGAAAGAAGGGTTGTTACAAGAGCTATGGTTGCAAGAAGTAGGAAATCTGAGAAGGGGCAAAAGAGCAATGTCTTGCCTAAGAGACGGGTGTATTATAAAAAAGTCGTATATGATGGGGGTGAGTTCGAAGTAGGCGATGATGTTTATGTGAAGAGGAGGGAAGAAACTGACTCAGATAATGAATTCCCAGAAGTGGAGGAATGCAGGTTGTGTTTTAGTTCTGGGGATGATGTTATGATTGAGTGTGATGATTGTTTAGGTGGCTTTCATTTGAAATGTTTGACTCCACCATTAAAGGATGTTCCGGAAGGAGATTGGATTTGTGGTTTTTGTGAGGCTCGTAAGATAGGCAGAGATGTTGGCTTTCCCATGCCTCCGGAGGGTAAGAAACTAGTTAGGACATTGAGGGAAAAGCTTCTTTCCAGTGATTTGTGGGCTGCTCACATTGAAAGGTATGATCTTTTTGTTAACCAGTAACAACTTTAGGTTGTTTTTCTTTTACTAGTTATAATAAAATTATAATTACTTCAAATTTTCTTTTTCTTGGTTGGTTTTACGTAAACAGTATGTGGAAAGAAGGGGATGGTACCTACTGTTGTCGTGTCAGGTGGTATGTGATCCCAGAAGAGACAGCTATTGGGAGACAACCTCATAATCTGAAGAGGGAGCTATATAGAACAAATGATTTTGCAGACATTGAGGTGACAGATGATAGCTTTTTTTATTACTAAACACGGAGTAAACTGCTGGCAGTAATGCAACTGTCATCCTTTCAAATTTGTTATAAAATTTGCTTGTGGGGAAAAACCAGTCAGTGTGATGTTTCGAGATAATGCAACCGTTTCATATTTGAATTTTCTGTTGAAGCTTGTCAATTTATGAGTTGGAGTCAGGTTCTGCAAATAATGTCAATTATCTCAGGTCATCAGGCGTCCTTAAGCCAAACTGCCCCCTGTATATTCCTGCTTTCCATCTCTCATGCCTAATAAAATTGAACTTTTCTATAACCATCCTTACATTTTTTGGTATAACCAGATAGCTTGAAACTTTGTTGATAGCGTGAAAGCAAGAATTTTTGGTTTTGGTAATGTATCATTTTCATTTGTAAGTAATTCAGCCTAGTTTTGGACGATAAGTTTCAAACCACGCAGCTCTGGGCATGAAATTTTCTTCCCCTTCAGTCTGAGGTTGATGACATATTTGTTTTGAGTGAAGTTTTCTGGACCTAATCAGCCACTCACTCAAGATAACTCCTTCCTTTCAAATTTGATAATTATATTAAAAAAGTTTTCAATCCCAACAGACATAACTTAAAGATAATTGAAACAGTTTCCTGATTTGCTTTCATCATTCTGATGTTCCGACATTGCACCGCAGATGGAATCCATCATTAGACATTGCTTTGTCATGACTCCCAAAGAATTTGCCAAGGCCAACGAGGGGGATGATATTTTCTTTTGTGAATATGAATATGACGTTCATTGGCACGCTTTCAAGCGTCTTGCTGAGATTGACAATGACAATGAGGTAATTATCTTAGAAGAGAGAAAAAGATATTATGGTCCTGCTCATTGGAAAACATATATCAAGATACTAGTATTTATGCAATAATTCTTGCATGGTAGGTTGGTGAAGAATCTGATAGTGATGAAGATTGGAATCATTGCAAGGAGTCAGACTTTGATACAGATGATGATGTTGAATACGATGCAGAGAATACAAAAGATTCACGACCTCAGTCATCATCAAATCATGCACCAGCTGCTGTATGGATATTACTGTTCACTATATTAATAGTTTTCTTAGTATGTTAATTTCCTAAAAGGTTTGCATTTGTTGCTTGGACAGAATCTGCGTAAGGGGCAATTTTTTGGACTTCAAAAGATAGGCACCAAAAAAATTCCACAGTTCATAAGGAATCACAAACAAACTGATATTGAGAGAGCAAAGGCTATGCTGTTGCTGGCATCGTTACCTAAATCTTTACCTTGTAGGAATAAGTATGTGGAAGCTCAAATTTTTCTTAGGAAAAAAATAAATCTAGGTAGTTATTAATCAAGGCATTCTTTATGCAGAGAAATGGAGGAGATAACCTCATTTGTAAAAGGTGCCATCTGTGATGATCAATGTCTAGGACGTTGTTTGTACATCCATGGTGTTCCTGGAACTGGGAAGGTGCTAATTTTTTTTCCCTTCTAAAAAACTACATCTGTGCTCTAATCCAGTGAGGCTTTACTAATAATAGAGCAAGTCTTGCTTATTTAGTTTTCCTGCTTGTGAAACTGCAGACAATGAGTGTACTATCAGTAATGAGGAGTTTGAGGTCAGAAGTTGATGCAGGAACCATACGACCGTACTGTTTTGTAGAGATTAATGGTTTGAAATTGGCGTCTCCAGAGAATATTTACAGGGTATGCTCAATGGACTGTTTTGATTTTATAAAATCTCCACATTAATCAGTTATCTTATTTCTTTCTTATATTCTTTCAGGTCATATATGAAGCATTAAATGGTCACAGGGTCAGCTGGAAAAAGGCCCTTCACTTGTTAAATGAGAGATTCGTGGAGGGGAAGAAAAGCGGAGAAAAGGCTGATCAGCCATGCATTCTTCTAATTGATGAACTCGATCTTCTTGTAACCAGAAATCAGTCGGTAAATAGTTTTTTATGCAACAAGAAATTTGCTGTTAATGGCTTCACATTCTTTCGCAAATGCAATTATATCGCATTGAATCTAACTGTCATTGCAGGTGCTTTATAATATTCTTGATTGGCCTACTAAGCCGCATTCCAAACTAATTGTGATAGGTAAGACCAAATTCTTGCCAGATCTATTTGTTCTACATAGTGATCTTCTAATTTTGAGCAAAGCATTTTAAAAAGGGGAAATTGCTTGGTGATAATGATTATGATGCCAATGTTGACTTGAATAACTTATGCTTAACTAATGATGAATTTAGGGATTGCAAATACCATGGATCTTCCAGAGAAGTTACTTCCTCGCATATCAAGTCGAATGGGCATCCAGAGGCTTTGCTTTGGCCCATATAATTATCAGCAGCTTCAAGAAATCATTTCAAGTCGCTTGAAGGGAATAGATGTGTTCGAAAAGCAAGCTATAGAATTTGCTTCAAGAAAGGTCAGTCTGTATGTCATCGTGAAGCTTAATTTCCCTAGTTTTGTTGTATTGCACTGTGATCCGATTGCATGATATGGGACCAGTCCCACCTTGGAAATGAGATTTTAATGTGAGGCTTTTATGAATCTTAGACTTTCCAATCTCTTGAACTAGTTATGGCTCTGGTAAAAGTTCATTTATATACCCACTTGACAATCATTTTTTGGCATTATAGCTCTTGTGTTCACTTCCAAATTGTTCCGTGTTTATTCAGGTTGCAGCAATCTCAGGGGATGCACGCCGTGCTTTGGAAATATGCAGACGTGCTGCAGAAATTGCAGATTATCGTATTAAAAAGCTGCATTCAAATTCTGACTTAGCTGCATCAGGTATGTGAACATACCATCCCGTAGATTTTACATGTCAAATCTAAAACTAAAACAGTTTCCACGTTTGTTCTTTAATTTAAAATTTTAGATAGAGATGGTCAAATCTATAATAAACCCCTAAATGCTTGCTTTTACTGTAGTTTAGGCATGTAACTCAACATTTGTTTCCTTTAATCACATTGATAGCATGATAGGGCATATTCTTTCTTTTTGCGTTGCTGCCTTGCTGGTGATTAGTAGGATGATTGTGATCTTACCCGGCAATATTTTATGCATTAAGCAACCTTTTTCATTGCAAGCATAGCAAATCAAAGTTTTTTTTGGCTTTCAAAACCAGTTGCTCAAGACGTTTCAATTGTTATTTCGTTGTTGTAAATTTTCATACCAAGTCCCACATTAACTACTTAGAAATTGCATCTAGACTGGTATTTGATGTCAAAATGTTTCTGTCAATAATGATCATGAGATAGTTAAGACCACGCGAAGTATAGTTCTTAACCTTGTTGTTGCTGACTTGATATCATGTTATGTGTTCATGCTTTGATGTTGACTTTAATTTTAAACGGCGACCATTTAACATTTGCATTCCTATTTCCTACAGTGGTTCTTCTGCTTACTATTTTTTTTTTACTTTACATCTGTTTTCAAGGAAAAGGACTTGTTGCTATGGCGGATGTTGAAGCTGCCATCCAAGAAATGTTTCAGGCTCCGCATATTCAAGTGCGTTGAAATTTTCTAAGCGCTGATTTGTTTCTTGACTTTTGAAGCTTCGTTATTTTGAGCGACAGACAATACTGTATTGGTGAAACAGTGCAAGCTATCATTAATTCGATACAGTGTCAGATGGAGGATGGGAAAAGAACATAATTAATTCCTTCTAAATTATAGATTAAATATTATGTAAGTAGTATTTTGATTAGGATTGGGAATTATTTTCGTTTTATTTTAAATAACTAAGGATTATTAAGAAACAATACGAGCTCAGTTCGTGTTCAATTCTCCTGACTGCTAATTTTGCAGGGCAAATTGATATATAGTCTTATTCATAGTTAGGCATGAGAAAATTCTTGTCTCAATCTTTGAAATAAATGTCTAGGTACAATAATAAGCACTTGGTTTTTCTTTCAGCGGGTAGAATGACGTTAATATTTTACTTGAATTTTACATTGATGTACGCCATTTCTTTCTTTTGAAGGTGATGAAAAGCTGTTCTAGGCTTGGTAAAATCGTTTTGACAGCCATGGTGCACGAGCTTTATAAAACAGGAATGGGCGAAACTACTTTTGAGAAGGTCAGTTCTGGAAGCTTCTTTCTGTTTTTACGCTGGTCTTGCATATGGTTCTTGTCTTCTTGACTTTCAAACTTCAGCATTCTGGTCGAAACCTTGAAGGATAAATATCCCTTTTAGCATTATTATACTTTTCTTTTGCCCTGACTTCACATTCGAGCGAAAATTTGTTCAAGAATGATGTGGGTGCTTGTTTGAGGCTTGATTCAAGAAAATCTCATTGAACTGATCATCTTAGGGATCTGATATTCCAAGACATTCCATTTAATTGCATAGCTATAGCGCGAAGCTAATTGATCGCATCATTTTCTTTATAAACGCATGCACATTGATTCGATATACGATGCCAAAATTTGCATTTCTATTTTATAAATATATTCATAGGAATTTAAGGTAAAAAGTGAATTCGCGGTGGTGTTCTTATGTGAAGTAATATGTGTGGATGTAGCTGGCAATGACGGTATCGTGTCTCTGCACCAGCAACGGAGAGGTTTTTCCTGGATATGATACGCTCCTGCAAGTTGGGTATGATTTCTCGTCTCAATGCTGTGTGTGTGTGTGTGGGGACACCGGAAGCCCGTTTGCGGTTTCCTAATTGCCTTCCTTGCTTCCCCCCATGGCCCCATCCCCACTCTCTTGGCAAATAAAACTAAGAACAAAGGCGTCTGGCTCGAGGCACGACATGAATAACTACTGCTCCTTCTCTTGCTTGGAGATGGAAAGGAATAATTGATCCTGAGCTTTATGTCGAAGGGATCCATGCTACTTCCACATCTGATGTCTATACACGTTTATTTTGGACAGATGTAGGCTGGGCGAATCCAGGATTCTTTTGTGCGAAGCAGGTTCCAAGCACAGGTTGCAGAAGTTGCAGCTCAACTTCCCTAGGTTAGTCCTCTCTTTCCATGTCATTTTTCAGGTCCCACTATACTGCCCCGCTAGAGAACATGCGTTTAATTTATTTACTACTACTACATTTAACGAATTTAATTTCACTTTGATTGGTTTCGCGCTACTTGTGGCAGTGATGATGTGGCGTTTGCGCTGAGAAACTGCAAGGATTTACCCTGGCTGGCCAAGTATCTAGTTTAGGAGTGAGGGAACATTTTATTCTTAAACTGAAACAATTTTGACCGCGGCCATGATCATATGTTGTAATTCAAAGAGAAGTTTTTGTTTTATTGGGTGAATAATTCAAAGTTAAGTTAAAACACTAAGGGCTTGTTTGGTGTAGTGTTTAAAAATGCTTATAAATACATTTTATGTAAATTGAGATAAAATTGATTTCACATATTTATTTTGTATTTTGCAAACCATGATTAAATATAAACTTAAACGCGTTTCATATAAATTGTAATGATTGAATATAAGCTCATAAACATGTTTCATATAAATCGTAATTTATAAAATATAAGATAGATGTGTAAAAAAAATTGTCGTACTCTATGTAAAACATGCTTATATGGGTGGTTTCAATTAAGATCCCAATCTTAATTATATGCTCTTTTGCACCATGCAGAGGGGGTTAAGTGCAATTCCAGCGCGGGCAACTGGTCTGCTTCCATTTATGGTACAATTAACCAATGTCCAAGAGGGGACGGCGTTCTACGTTGACAAAGTAAATTATAATACTACCTCCAGTCCTTAATATAAGATCCCGTTTGACTTTTTGTTTGGTCCTAATTATAAACCCCAATCCATTTTGTCTCTCATATTTATACATTTTTTTTCAAGATAGTCCTTCTAATAATAATAGTTCTAGCCAATACACTTAATTAATAAGGATATTTTAGGAATGATAACACTTATTTATTACAAATAACTAACTTAACTTGCTTCCTTAATCTCCTCAAATAAGTCAACTGGGTCTTATAATTAAGACCGGAGGTAGTAATTCGTAAAATAAGGAACATTAAGCTTAATCAGCGTTATGTTCAAGCGCACGGAGTGCACAAATGAATGGTAGCGACGGAATCAAAAGCTAAAAAAAATGTTTAGATCATTTGTTTTTGTTTATTGTTTTTTCCCCCAAAACAAATCCATAAAATTGTTTTCTAAATCAAGATTTGGGAATAAAAAAATGTTTACATTATTATTTTAAACAATCACATTTAAAACTAAAATAAAAAAAAGCACATAGCAGATGGTGAACGATAAAAGATTTCTCTGATTTTTTAAAATAAAAAAATTCTAAAAAATGTTTTGGTTTTTTCGTTTTTAAAAAGTGTTTTTTTTTAAAAAAAAATGCCAACTAAAAATAAATTATTAAACACTTTTTTATTTCTTGTGTTTTCCAAAACAAGAAGAGAAACAAGGGTCATAAGTTTTGCTGGCGGACACATGGAACTTCAGCACCATAATTGGCAATACAGCGATTCGATACATGTAGAATACGTGACGATTCCACTCGTGAAGAAGATAACATATTCCATTCTCATAGTTATATTGCACACTAATCAATATTAGTTGTACTCAAGAATATTGTTGAATGAGGGGAAGAAAACAGAATGTCAGACCAAGGACAGAAACTGAGAACTAAATGGCAGCGCAAATGACCTGGAGAAACATGTTAGGTTATACTGGCTTCTCATTACCTCTAATGTTTGGCAGAAGACATCAAGAGACGCATCACGGGGTGAGATTTTGCTGTTGGCCATAGGGGTAGGAGTTCTATTGACAAGTATAACCAGTCACTTGTCCAAGTCAAGGTAATCAAGGGGGTTAAGCACAACCGCTTAGAAGAAAACAAGAAGCACTACGGATTGACGGATTCCATATCTGACCGCTGATCATTGCTAGAAGCATCTGGTTCCCCTCCATATCGTATTAACATAACTAATCCTTACCCGGCAGCAGATACCGAATACTTTAGAACATCGGCACCCAGAATTGATTAGGTAATACATAGACCCTAGGCTGCCTGTGTGAAGGGCGAGGTTTTCTGCCAGAGGGACCGCCCTAAGATGGCACTTCCATGTACTGATAGATATGCAGCGTTCAGCCTGGTAAAGCAATCAAAAAACACGTCAAATACAGAAATCAACATGAGCATATGTAAACGTGTCTATCTCCAGAACGTGAAAAAGAAAAAACTATACTTGTCAACATCAGGCATAGCCAGGGGATCATACAACTCCTCCCTTGGTTCCATATTCAGCATCGTCATAGATGCCGTGTCCTGAGCACCTTCAACCTGAGAATAAACAACCCACATGCAGGAGAAGCTTAATATCAGAAGTTAATGCAACTTCTAATGAAATTATTTTCTGCCATACAAACTGATATGTAAAGTAAATTTACGGTGACACACTTGTTGGGGGTACTGTGCATAACCAGCATATGCACCATAAGCGTACAAAGAAGGATCTTGAGCTGCCCCATAAGCATAGGCTTCATACCCCTGCCCATAGCCATAGTAGGCACTCCATTGGCTCGGATCCATCTGTGCTCCCCAGCCACCAGGCAAGTCCTACCATAATTTCATGGCAAAATTTTATCAAATACATCAACAAAATGAAATGCAAAATTCAAACATAAACTTATTGAGCCAACAAACATCGCTATATGTTGGCCAAAAAAAGGTGTCATTACCCATATATATATAAAAGTACATGGTGGTACTGCAACTCTCACATATTATGTCAAACTAGATATCTACTCCCAGCACAATAATTATTTAAAAAGTTTCCTAAAAGATTAGTTATACTCATCTTTCTAACATTTAAACATGTTGACATAAGCCAATTGAAAAGAGGGGGAAAAAACCAAACTTGTACGATCCCACTGAAATGTGAGGGAAAAGATTAAAATAACAACAGGAAAAAAAAAAAAAATTTACACAGAGCCTGCGAGCTGTATTGTTCATGGCTTATAAATGACAAAGCTCCCCATAAATTTTATATTTGGTATTAATATTACTTTGTTTTTAACATCCATGTTAACTTATCTTCAACTAAAACCACCCACATAACCGCATGTCTTCATTCCTTATTTGGTGTTTTTCTTGTGAAAATAAAAACCACATATTATCCTCATAATCAAATGTCTGGCAGAGTCCAGGTGATTGGGAAGAGGGAGTAACCACCATGTCACCATACAGAGCATAAATAATGACACTTTCCCCACTTTGCATGAATTATGGTTTCCTCATATGCAGTTATGAAAATTCAGGAGTTCCTAAGATCGAAGTGCATAATAATGATATATTACAAGCACAGGCAGGCCAGAGCAGCACAAACTAAAACATTTCATGATAATGATATATATCAACCACCTGTCTAGCTGTCAAGCTCCTACCCCAAGAAATTCTAACCACTTGCTGACCTATCATCTTTCCCTGCATCCTCTGAATGGATTCTTCAGCAGATGGTCTACAGACAAAAGCAACAAGAAACTGAAGAAATAGAGCTTAAATATGATAAAGATTAAAAAAAGAAAGAATGACGGAATAGCTCACAAGACATGGGATAACGATATGCCATATCAAAATTACAACCTTTTTTTTTTTTGGGGGAGGGAGGGCAAGTCAAACCCACATCCTTACAATGCAACCATATAAAGAATTCAAACGTTTAACAGAAAGAAAGAAAATAAGAGACCTTGTCCCAAATTGAACAAAACCACATCCTTTGCCAGCCTGAATCTTGACGGATACAATTTCCCCAAATTGCAGAAAGGTTTGCTTCAGTTCTTCTTCTGTGACATTAAGATCCAAATTGCCAACAAAAATCTGCAATACAAACTGGGGTAAGACAACCATAGAAGGATGAAATTTACAACATATTCTAGGTCTGACTTACAGTTGTATTATTCATATCATATTCTGGTGGAACTGCATTTACTGGGGTAGTATATGCCGGGATTGGATATACAGCTGCCAAAGAGATCCTTGTGTAAGTGCCTCATCTAAGTAGCAATAAATTCAAATAGCAAAATTCTACAATATAGCCAGCAATTATTCAAGGTACAAAAGCTTGAGTACCAACTTCCAGATTTCTTCTCATATCTACACTGACTAATTAAAGAAGAAAATTTTCTTCTTTGACTTAAAAGTAGTCAGTACAGTAGCACCAAAACATGTTCACCTCCGTAAAGGGAAAAAGTTTCTCTCCTTTCTTTAGTTACTTTTTCCAAAACAGCAATTCCAGATATATTTTAAAAGCACTTGAAGCCTTTAATGTAATACATGGGCACACCTCAGACTTGTCGATTAGAATGGTATGACTTTATTTATTTTAACAAAGATATTCATACTAAAACCAAAACATGCCTTAATCTGTCTAAATTATGAGTGCGTAAAACCAATAAAACTATAATACCTTTTGCCATATTAAAACAGGATGACAGGACCCATGCTTATAATTCATAATGGAAGCAAGGAAGAGCAATTCTCATTTCCTAATCAATATAGAGTAATGTTTCTAAACAGTCCTCTAAAATTCTATAAGATAGTTCGAGACTTCAGAGAAATACAAGTTACAATGCACAATTTTCTAGCATAGGAAAAAGACTTACTTTTGTATCTAAAAAGTAGTAAAATGTTCACATAACACGTGTACCAATATTAAGAAAATTTAAATATACATAGTAGAGAGGAGAGTATAATCCTTGTTTCCCAGGAAGTATATGAACAGTATCAACTTAATAAAATAATCACCTTTAGCTGCAGCATATTGCTGTTGGAAACCAGTGGTCTTTTTGGGGGTTGCAGCACTGATACGCATTGGCCTACTTGAGCAATAAACACCATTCATTTCACTCATAGCACGATTCCTTTCAGTCTCGTCAGAAAACTTAACAAACCCATATCCCTTGGAACGCCCCGTATTAGGATCCGTCACTACTTTAGCACCTCTAACTGAAGGATAATGGGCTCGGAATGTCTCCTGCAGAAGATAATCTGTAACATCAGGTGCTAGGTCCCCCACAAAAATTGAGTGCTCAGGACCAGCATCAGGACGCCTCTCCCCAATACCAAAAGATGCCCAATTCAACCTGAAAGTCTGTTCTGTTCCAGGCATTTGTGTCCCATTGTAAGTTTGCAGAATCCGTTCTGCTGCCGCATGAGAAACAAACTCCACAAATCCATAGCCCTCAGGTTGTCCAGTTATCTTGTTACGTATGATCTTTATGGAAACTACCTACAGCGAAGCAATCCATTTCTATGAGCATCCTACCATCTATCCACATAAACAAATCCATTATAAAAGGAATGCATAAGACGGAACATCTGTCACTAGGTATAACATCATCACGCAAATAAATCATCTTCCCCAAAAAATTCACACAAGATTCATCTGTCAGGAATCAGCAAAATACATACAGCTAAATTGAATACTGACATTATGTATGATAAGAGAATTTTTCACCCTGTTACAGCAAAGATAAGTAAAGACGTTACCAAGCTCTTCATCCTCTAGAAGCAAATTTTCCAAAATGGCACACGCTAAAAAATTTGAAATTTAATGTATCACGCTTTCATCGAAAGCACACTTAGACAGGACGGCCCTATTTCAAAGTTATTTCTTCATGGACGATAGGACAGTCAAAAATAGCTAATCTCGCGCCGGTTTAATCTAGTGTTTGCGTTAACACTGAGAGGAGATGAAGCCATGAAATTCCAAAATTCGAATCCCAATTAGAAATTGGGAAACGCCTGAAGAATGGTTATCCTTTGAAATGATGTGATTACTAGGTGATATGAAATCCGTAGATTCCAAGTTTCCAATTCTCCGAATTAAAGCCCTCTTCAACAACAACCACAAAGTAAGACTCTGAAGTAATCGGTCGTCTTCCAACAGAAGTGCATTGCTCAGGAATGATTCTGGAGGGCAACATTATTTCCCCAGTATTACACTCGTTGGGTTCCAATTTTCAATATAGGATGTGTTTTTCGTCCTTCTTTCTCGTTAGCTCAGCCATAAACAATTTTTTTTGGTATCTCCAAAAAACCAACGGATGGAATATTACACCAGACAGGGTGGCTTTCTTGATAATTATTTATGCAACTCCAAGACACTGAAAAAGCAGAGGATTGAGGAGGAGGAGGAGGAGGAAGGGAAGGGGTGGGGGAGAACAAACCTCTCCGGTGTGCGCGAAGCAGTGACTAAGGTAATTTTCGTCGACCCAGTACTGCAAATCCCCAATCCAAAGAGTTCGAACTTCCTCGATCGAGGAAGGTTGATGATAACCCTGGGAAGCGGTCGCCATGGTCGTCCCAGTATACAGAGCTGCTCACTCGATGAAAATATTGTACTGTTCCCTCCTCTAGCAGAGCCAACCCTAGGCTAGCGAGGGACCAACGGTGGATCACTTGCCACCGAGTCGAGTGAAAATTTTAGCGGGCAGACGCCGCGCATCAAACATTCAGAACCTGTTTGGTTTGAGGCGAGGGAGGGGTAAGAAAGGAGATGGAATGTTTTATCTTCGTATTATTTGGTTTAATTAAAAAAAAACAGAAAAAAAGATATTTAATGGTCCCTTGTTTATTTTAAGAAGAGAGGGGAGGGATAGTAATAATCAATTTACCATTTTACCTTTACATATTAGTTTATATTTTTTATTGATGTATTACATAAATTAATTTACATCTTAATTTAAATTATATAATTTAATAAAAAGTCAGTCTTATCATGTTAATATGTGTATTAAAAAATCAGTACAGTAATTTTGTATTCTAATTAATATAATAATATATTTAAAACAATCAAATTAACAAATTTTATATGCTTTAAGAAAAATAAAATTTTATTCTCTTTAGGCTATCCTTTTTTCTAGCTTTAAAATATATTTAATAAATAATGTATTTATAAAAAACAATTAATTTTATAATATTATAATTTTTTATTTAAATAATTTTTATAATATACTTTTAACTATAATAATGTATTTTTTTAATATATTTTTTATTTGAAATAAATATTATAATAATATATTTTATGGGTAGAAATAGAATATTAAAAAACTATAAGGATATAATGGTCTAAAAATTTGACTCCTCTCCAAAAATTTTCAATTTAGAGGGGAGCTAAAATGAGAAGAAAGAAGAGTCTCCCCTCCAAAATTTTTAACCAAATAAGAGGAGGGGCTCATTTCTCCTCCCCTTTCCTTCCCTCCAACCAAACAAACCTTAGGCTTTGTTTGGTTATGGAAGGAAAGGGAGGGAAGGGAGGAAAAAAAAGGGTTATGATTTTATTTGGTTCAAAGAAAAAGAATGGGGAGAGATGCTTCTTGTTTGGTTATGGCGAGGAAAATGAGAACTAATTATAAAATAACAAATATACTCTTATTTTTTTATTTAAAATTTTTTATTATTTTATTATAGTATTTAAATCAGAATTATTATTTTTTAATTTATGTATCTCAAAAAAATTAATCGCCATACCTACATGTGACACAAAAAATTATATTCATTTTAAATACTCCTCTGGTACTAAATATAAAATCCTTATGTTATAAGAGTTTTATATTTAGGATCAGAAGAGTAATACTTTTTATTAATTATAACATATTGTTTCGTTAATTTGAATGTGCTTGTTAAAATTTTACACTTCTAAAAAGTACGATAAAAATAAAAAATAAAATAGATTGTTATCCCCGCATGCAAAATATTTGTATATACTTGTTTTTAGTCTCGGACACACAAGCTACTTCTCAAACCATTATTTTTATATCCCTTTGTCATCATTTTGTCTTCTTCTAAATATAAAAGAATACTTTCGATCAAAACAATTGAGAATAGCATAGAAGAATAGCAGTAGATCTGAGAAAGAGAATAAGGTGAGAAAAAGGGATTTCAATGAGAAAGGGCAAACTTGTAATATTAAATAATTAGTGAGAATAATTTAGTTAGATGACATATAAAATTTCTCTTCCCTCAAGAAAAACTCCAGATAAGTAAAAGTAGAGGAAAAAGTACTAAAAGACAAAAAAATTTCTCCCTCCTCCTCCTTTTTATCTTCTGAACCAAACATATTTAACCCATCCTCTTCCCTTTCCTTCCCGCTCTCCCCTCCCCGTAAAAAACCTCTAAACAAACCGCCGGCGATCTCCCAACCACACTGTGATGTAGTGGCGCACTCGTTATCCTACGGTGCTATGGTTTGCGGTTTCGATCCGCCAGGCAAGTCCCCGATTCTTTTGTTTGTTCTCCCCCCCCCCCCTTCCCTCGCCATCAACAACGCTCTGATACTTTTTTTAAGGATCACTCACAAAAATGAAAAATCTAGCCACTAAAAAAGACTCTCATTTCTTTGGTATTAAAAAAAAATTTAAAAAGACTCTCAATTCTGACATTCCAAATCAAATAAAATGGGGAGAACAAGAGTTCACGTCTGGATTAAATACTTAAATGTCAATAAAACCTTCGTGAGGAGAAAAAAAAAGACAATATTTAGGTCAATTTGCTACTAATATTCAAACTATGGTGTGACTGAAAAATTAACATGATAAAATATAAATGTATCTTTTATTCATTGTTTTAACTTTTAACCTACAAGAGTAATTTGAAGAGTGGGTGAGCCTCAAACCTCTCATTGGGCAGGTTTATTTGGATTGACTTAATCAAACTAAAATAAAATAAAACGGCCCTAATATATTGACGGGATTAGGAAACCTAATCCTCCCACAATATAATAAACGAAAATTTAAATTTCTATTAAAAAAGGTCATGCGTCGATCCAACTCATGTAAATTTTTGTATTGGGCTAATCAAAAGCAACATGAGCTGTTCTGCAAACCGTTATTCAAATAAAAAATAAGAAATCCATTCTACGCAGGCCCAAAAAAAAAAAACAAAGGAAAAGAATTTCTCACACATGACAAAATAATGACTGACGTCCTCCAGACTTAAAAATTCAGCAAGCCCTGTGATTGGCGGATTATTTTCACGGAGCCCTATAAATCAACTGTTATCTACTGTTTGATCAATTGTCCACCAAATCATGGCCTCATCAACAATTCAATTCATTATTCAATACAATACGCGGCATTAATTAGCCGCTTAAAGCGCTCATATATATAAATATATATCCTAAATTACTCTCTCGTATCTATTCTCTCTTTCCCTCGTATTTTCTAAACGGATGCTGAAGCCATGGCGATCCCTGCTGCTCTCGTTGTTCTTCCCGTAGGCATTCTTTTCATTTGCTCGGGTCTCCTCGTTAATCTAACCCAGGTAACCCGTGAGCCCATCCATATCCCTTGCATTCCATTTGTTCAATTATGTCACTATTAGATTTTTCTGGCAGCTCATCTTCAATGAGTTTTACGCAATCCCCAGTCATTCGTTTCCGTCGATTTTTACTTTCATTGGGTTCTCGAATGCAAGCTAATTCAACGACAACTATGAAACGGAAATATGTGCATGAGAATATAGCACCAGAGTAAAATGAGTCCCATCAGAATGTAACGTCAATATATATGCATTTTCACAAGAACACCGTTCCTTGAGATCATTTCTATTCGACATCACTTGATCACTTCGCTTATTATTATTATAGTACTGTGATCTCGCAGGCGATTCTTTTTGTCCTTGTTCGTCCGTTAGCAAAGAATTGGTACAGAATAATTAACAAATTACTCGTCGAATCATTATGGTTGGAGGTCGTATGGCTCTTTGATTGGTGGGCAGGCATCAAGGTATCCTGATTACTCCATCTTTTATTCGTATTTAATTAGTCCTTCGTGTTAATTTGCCTTTATAATTACCTGCTTATTGAAAATACTAAAATAACAGGAAAATGATAAAGGAGACAATGTAACTGGTACCGCGGTTCATTCGAGAAAATGATGAGGACGAGGGATTGAATTTCGGATTTATAAACTTATGCGAGTGAGAAAATATATATTAACTCAGAAATTAAAGGAAGGGAGAGGTAATGCTTGGCGGATGCAGACACACACGTGCACATACACATGAATGTTAACCCCCATTTCAAAGTCAATGTACATATGCGGGAAGAATCAAGTCGTCATCACTGTTGAGGCCTTTCTTGCAGTTATTTCTTGACTTGAGATGCTAATGATTTTAGGTATAAATTAGGTTAATTTTCATCCTGTTGTGTAACTGGTTGAATCCGATCTTTCTTGCAGGTTGAGCTGCACACAGATTCAGAAACCTACAATCAACTGATGGGTACTTAGACGATCCATTCGTGATTATAAAGTTAACTACATGCATGCATGCATACATATGAACCAGAGAAGAGATCTCATAAAATAACAATCTTGAAATTTTAGGTAAAGAGAATGCCCTTCTTATCTGCAACCACAGGAGTGATATTGATTGGCTTGTTGGATGGGTCTTAGCTCAGGTGCATATTGTCTGTATATTTATTCCAGTATGCAGAAGTCTTTTTTCAATTTTTATTGTATAACTGCAGTTGCCATTAATTAATTAAACCTAGATTAAAAGGGTAAAGTTGAGTTTAAATTAAGTCCTTATATTTGATTCACAGTAGTTTGATTATCTCTTGTATTGCACCTTTCTAACTTGTGGCAGCGAACTGGTTGCCTTGGTAGTACTGTTGCTATGTTGAAGAGAGAATTGAAATACCTTCCAGTGAGTTTTTTTATATCCCTATTCCTCTCTGCCTGCAGTCTCTTTGCGCGAGCGCGAATTTCTCTTTCAGCCAGCGTCATACTTACAATGATGAATTGAAATTTTAATTAGCTTTATTGATCTCACTACATTCGGGGTGCGTCTTCATGCAGGTCATAGGTTGGTCAATGTGGTTTAATGACTATGTCTTTCTGGAGAGAAGATGGGATAAGGATGAAGCAACATTGAAGGTATCTCTGTTTGTGTTGTCCCAAATGGGATAATTAAACCAAGAATTTGACTCAATTTTCTCTTGATGTCTCATTGATATATATAAATACATATATAGTGACAATATTTTTATGAGCAGTCAAGTTTTGAGCAGCTGGAGGATTTTCCCATGCCCTTGTGGTTGGCTCTTTTTGTGGAAGGAACTCGCTTTACAGAGTCAAAGCTTCTCTCAGCGCAAGAGTTTGCGGTTTCCAAAGGGTTGCCTATTCCTAGAAATGTTTTGGTCCCTCGTACTAAGGTGAATTAAGCGATCTGGTTAATAGAACTTTTTTTTTTTTGGGCCAACGGTATCAATAGAAAACTATTCCTCGGAAAAACTTTATAGTGATTCAAGCACATATAGAAGATTAAACCCTAAGCTTTTAACTTTTTGGAGATTCAAGCATATATAAAGCCAATAAATTATAGGATCCACCAATATCGTAGCTGTTAATTAATTGTCAAATATCGGGGCCAACTCTGGACTTTCCTTAGCACCTTTCTTCTTCGAACATCTGGATTTGAAAAGGTATCTTGTCTTTGGAAATTAAAACATATGTACATGTCTAAAATAGGTATAAATCTTACAATTAAATGATTGAAACCCTACACGATTTATTTTAACTCAATGTTAATTTACTGTATTCTTTTTCAAAAAATATGGGACAGCTAGAATAAATATATAAAAGCTTCAGAGTAGATTTTGTTTGAAAGATTAATTGGGCATTATGTATTTTTGGGCAGGGCTTTGTGTCGGCGGTAGCAGGAACGCGTACGTTCATAGAAGCTATATATGATTTCACTTTTGCGATTCCTAAAAGCCAGCCTTCACCCACACTTTCGAGAATGTTTCAAGGCATTTCTGGCTCGGTAGGCATACATACTGCGAGTCTTGGCAAATCCTCGAAGATATCCTTAATTACATGTCCTGGTCCTTATTTAAATACTCTCTCCATATATTCTGCATATATGTAATCCTTCAAAACATAAAGGAAGGAAAAACTGCTTTTTAACCGACGCAATTGCGGACCCTTGTCGTCCCCTTGTCAAAGACGCGAAATTAATGAGATGAATTCACTGGCATTGCAATTCGACATGTGATGATGGTCTGATAGAAACTTGGTAACGCAGATGAGATTTCTAATTAATTCAAGTGCTGATGCATGTCTGTATATATAGGTGAAGGTTGAACTCAGACGTCACTCAATGGAGGAACTGCCAGAAACAGCTGATGGCATTGCACAATGGTGTAAGGACCAATTTGTGAGCAAGGTATATATATAGCAATCGATCTGGTTCAGCAAGCAATGCATATTTATTGCTCACTGTGGTTGGATGGGTTTCAAATATGCGTGTGGAGGACTATATACAATGCTCACAATTTTCAGTACTTTTGATTTGTTGGGTAAAATGTCAGGATGCCGCACTGGAGAGATATCGCACAACCGGCATATTCAGCGAACAAGAAATGCACGACATCGGGCGGCCTAAGATATCTTTAGTGGTAACATATATATCGTTAATTAATTACGGCATTTCATATTTTATGGTAATTAATAGTTTGATAAGAGAGATTTGAATTGGTTGGAATAATGGAACAGGTTGTGATATGTTGGTGCTGCGTTGTGGGGCCGCTAATGGCCATGGCGGGCTTCTTCTTGACCTCACGGGAAGGCATATTAGTTGCGGCACTGTTGCTGGTTCTCGTCACCATCGTCATGGAAATTCTTATATCATCGTCATCCCCACCTGACAATTCCAAGCCACCCCCAGGAGATCCAATGAAGGAGACCCTTCTTCCCAGATGATATACATAGATCCATGCACAATATAATGTTGTTGTACTTTTTTGTAAGTAAATCTTCTGTATCATATATCCTCTCACCCCTCCTTGTAAAGTTAATTCCAACCAAGTCCGCAGGCAGGCTTCGCATTATTTTCATTTAACTATTCTTGTTCTTTTCGTCCATTCCGCACTGCGCTGTGTCCATCACCTTTCCTCTTACATCTCAAAAACATTATGCTCGGTTTAATTTTGAGAGAAATTATTATGCTCTCCTTAGAAAAGAGTATAATTATCAAAATTCTCACCGAACAACTTAAGTGAGCACCATGAAACTTTTAATTTAGTACACTGAAATTTGTTATTTACTAATTACGTGGTAATTATATTCCTTCCTTATTAGAATCACACAATGATTTTCTCTTAATTATTCTCAGTTTTTCCGCAAATAATAGTAATATTAATGAAGTAATGTGCCTCACAAAAATTAGTCGAGCCGTACGTATGCTTGTTCATCTGAACAACACAGCAAGAACTTTTGATGACTGAATTTCTAGAGAAATCACCATATGATAGATAGTTTGGAGATGATTGAGTTTGCCCTCTCACGTGTTAATTTGCTACTTCCTTCGTGGCTAAAATCTAAATACGACACCTAATATTAAAATTAAAAGAAAAAATATTTAAAAAAATACCTTTAAATTTTAAAATTTTAAATTACTTTTACTCACTATACTTTAATATCACTTAACAACATTTGAAAAACAAATGATAACATATTTTTATAGTCCTTCTTAATTTAAAATTTTGAAATTTCAGAGCATGTTTTTTGAAATTTTTTTCATATTAAAAGCTCAAACTAATAAGGTTGTATCAGAATTTATTTGTTATTGAAAGAAAATTAGTTTGCCTTTTTTATTTTTTCCACTTATCTTATAAAAATGAATCCGACACTAAATATCGTTAGAGTAATTATATCAAATATTGAATTACTCCTCCAGTCCTTAATATAAGACCCATTTAACTAATTTGATTAGATTAAAGAAGTTAGATAAGTTAATTAATTATAAGAAATGTAATGTTTTTCCTAAAATACCATAATTATCTTTCTTAATACCCACTCCTTCTCTTTTACTTGATTATGTTTGAGGGAGTATTCATAGGGGTAATTTAGAAAAAATTGATAAATATGAGAAATAAGTCTTATATTTAAGATCAAAACTAACTTAATAATTGCGTTTTATATTAAGGACCGGAGGAGTATTATTTCTATATTAAATAAAAATCTTGTCATGAGAAAAATTGTTATTCATAATAAAATTATTCATTGCACCGACAGCCAATTTGAAATGGAAATCACTAGTTACGAATGACCAAAAATCCACTTAGGGAAAAATGGCATCAATCAGCCGGCTGATAGTTACAACTTAAAGGCTAATAGGTGCCATTATTATGGACGGTGGATCGGAACTCGCCTTCATGTATTTGAAAAATTGTCCCGGGAGAGCATCAAGTGGATCCCACGTCCAAAGGTTTCTTGTAGAGCTGCAACAGGAGAGAGGAAGAAACAACACTAAGAGAAGAAGCAGCCATGCAAGCACCAGCAAGCCACGGGGGCAACCTGATTCCGGTGAAGGGGTACAAGATGCCGGCAGCAATTGGCATGCCAAGAATGTTGTAACCAAGAGCCCAGATATAGTTGAGACGGATGCGAGACATGGTCTTTCTCGAGAGATCTATGGCTGTAATCACATCTTCTAAGCTGCTTTTGACCAGAACTATATCGGCTGCTTCTAGGGCTATGTCAGTTCCGGCACCAATTGCCATACCCACGTCTGCAGCAACTAAAGCTGGTGAGTCATTGATTCCATCGCCCACCATCGCCACCACCATACCTTTCATCTGCACCCGGTTTCAGTAGAATAAATCAGACACATCACCTCAAATATAAGTATTCATGCATCATTTTCTGTTCATTAACCAGTAATCACATTGTGTCAACAACACCAATACATAGATTTAGAGAATGCCATCCAATGAAGGCGTCGTGTCATATCTCTTCAAGTACAACTGAATATAGCCACAAGCGTTACCTGTAAGTCTTTAACCTTATCTGCTTTCCCCAGTGGATCAGTCTCAGCAAAGACCTTGTCAATACCAACTTCATTTGCAATAGCAGCTGCGGTAGCGTAGTTATCACCAGTCACCATGATGCTTAATATGCCCATGGTGTGGAGAAAAGATATCACGCGCTTAGCCCCAGGCTTTACAGGATCAGTTACAGAGAAAGCTCCAGCAATCTTTCCGTCAATTGAAACTAACACACAGGTTCTAGCCAGAACTTCATTTTCAGAAACATACCTTTCCACCTCGGGACTAATTGAAACGTTACAGGAATGCATTAGTCGTTTGTTCCCAACTAAAACTGTTCTCCCCCCAACTTTTCCACTTACCCCGGCCCCCATGTGCACCTCAAAGTCCTTCACATCAAAGACTTGCTCAGCACTAGACCCAAACTTCTGGCGCAGCCTCTTTGCATAACCCACAACAGCTCTTGCTATTGGGTGTTCGCTGCTTGCCTAAATTTGTAGAAACAATGAGATATTTATATTACTTATCAAGGATTTGTTTTGGAAAAGTAAAATATAATTAGGTTGAAAAACATCAGCATCAATACATAATCTTCAAATGGTAAGAACTCTTCTTTTTGTTTTTCATCTCGAATTGTGAGAATTGAATAATAATGACAAAATCTAGGGACCATTCCCTAGTTATATGTATTATTTTTCAAACAAATAAAATGAAGAGGAAATGGTATTGCCTAGCATAATTCATAATTTAATATCGAAATTGGGGGACCACACACTAGTTATTGCCAATCTGACAAAAGCTCCTAATATATCAAAGACAACGAAACTACACCAAAGATTCAAATCTCCATACAAGTACAGCGAGCAACAATTAAACAAGTACCTCCACAGCAATGGCCATGTCACATAACTCCTCCATCAAAAATTCAGAAAATAACACTGCACTGACCACCTCTGGTTTTCCAATGGTAAGTGTCCCTGTCTTATCAAACACAACAACTTTCACCTGCATCAAGAACAATGTAAATTCCAGGCAAATAAGGTAGCATCAAATAAAAACCAGCTAATATTTACTAGATTATGTCAAATGTTAATGTAGATAAAACAGAAATAACGTATAACGTTGCCCTTGATCTTAAAACCCAATTATGTGTAACTGCAACCAAAGGACCATTACCTTGTGTGCCTTTTCCAGTGCATCTCCTCCCTTGATAAGTACCCCTTGAGAAGCACCCATACCTGAAGCAACCATGACTGCTGTTGGTGTTGCTAGACCCAGAGCACATGGACAGGCAACAACAAGAACCGAAATAGCAAACTGCAAAGCAAGCTCAAATGCATCCATAGCTTTTGGTATCCAATACTTAGGGTAAATGCCAGCTTCACCAGGGATGAACCATCCCAGCCAGGTTATGAATGCTGCAACAACCACCTAAAATTGCAATCATAAACGCCATCAATGCTTTATTCCTTGAAGGGGAAAAAAAAAAGAAACAATGACGGAATAATTAAAAAAAGCTCACTATTGGAACAAAAAATTTTGAAATTCGGTCAGCAAGTTTTTGAATCGGTGCTTTAGCAAGTTGAGCGGCTTCTACAAGTTGAACAATTTGAGAAAGTGCAGTTTCCATTCCAACATGTGTGGCCTTAACCAGTAAGCAGCCATTCTCATTCACGGTCCCACCAATAACCTGTTCAGCACAAAGCGAAAGTGAAAAAGTTCTCACCATTCAAAATTGCCATCTTCAAAACAATATGTAACCAAAGCTTGGGACAAAAATAATGATGACACATCATTTCATACATCCCCCTTCCCATAAAAAGGTAAAAAGAAAAGGTAAATGATATTTCCTTTTTGGGTATAACAATTGTTTGTTATCTAATACTACCAATAACTTAAAATTTGAGCATTGCTAGGCTAAGAACATTTTCCATAATTTAAGGAAAATGAAAGGTAGCATTCTCAATATAATTTTTTACATCTATAAGGTCAAACCAAATAACCTGTTTATGGAAAATTGGATAGTGTCAAAAGTTAACCCACTCTCTGACTCAGTTTTATCTGTCCTCCTAAGAAGTCTCATCATTGAATACTGACACCACCCTTTTCCATTTATGGTTTTGTCTTGATCCGTTATGTCTCAGGGTGCTCATGGTTTCATTATAATTAAAATTAACATAAACTAGGTGGCATACTACATAAATAATACCTTGTCTCCCGGGCTTTTATCAATTGGTGTTGCCTCACCTGTGATCATACTTTCATTTACATAACTTTGCCCTTTTAGAACAATGCCATCGACAGGAATTTTGGCCCCAGGAACGATTTTAATTATGTCATTCCTTTGAATAAGTTGAGTGTCGACTTCTGTCTCAGAGATGACATTCCCATCAGCGTCTAGGGCTAATAAACAAACTTTGTCAGGAACAAGTTGTGTCAACTTTGCTAAAGCATCTGATGTTTTCCCTTTAGCCACAACCTCCAAATATTTTCCCAAGAGAATAAAGGATATTAACATGGAACTGGTCTCAAAGAAATCTTGTCCTTGAAATGTTACTGAAGTGAGCGTTTTTATTAGAATATAAATAGAGTAAAAATACGCAGCATTAGTGCCAAGTGCAACCAGCACATCCATGTTAGCAGATCTTCGCCTCAGTGCATGATATGATCCAAGATAGAACCTAATCATCATATTATAAACAACAAGCTAATGAAATAGCTCTATTGAAAGCAAAGTCAGTCATATGCTGGCTTATGCAAGAGTAAAAAGAAATTAAGATCAAATAAATATTTAAATAAAATCATTTAAACAAAAGCAAGAAACAGATCATATGACTCATCCAATACCTTTTGCCAACTATGAATTGAACAGGCGTGCTAAGGATCCATCTTAGAAACATTCCAATAGTTAACATATTATGGATCTTATAGTTCAACCAGTTGCCATACGGAGGAAGCATGGGAAGTACCATGGCAAATAAGAACACGGGAACTGAAAATATGCAGCTAAACAAAAATTGGTCCCTGTACATAAGAATTTCATTCATGCTCCCTGTTTCTCTTTGTCCTGAAGGAGAGTACAAGACTGCATGATATCCACTGGGGCCATGAGCAGCAGCTTGAACGCACTGTATGAGAGATCTGGGACCTGTAACATCTGGATCATAGGAAACTGTAACTTTACGTTCTGTCAAGTCCATCTCAACATGATTTACACCTTTAGCTAATTCAAGAGATGACATTACAACATTGACATCCTCTGGAGAATCAAGTCCTTCAAGTCTTAGATGCACTTTGTTCACATCAGTCCCCGAGCTAATGAGATCAACTCCGAAGCCAGCATCTTCTATTGCTTCAATTATTTTCTTTATATCAGTGAGAGTAGGATCAAAATGCACTTTTGCTTCTCCTAAAGCCAGGCCTACTGCTGCTTTTTTCACACCATTAACCCTTTGAAGAGCACGTTCAACAGATTCAGAGCAGCTTGTGCACGCCATTCCTTTAATCCTGACCTTACATACTGATATGTCTTGCTCTGAAAGCTTGTGAACTCTAAAACCTGCTTCTTCTATAGTTTCTTTTATTTTCTTGACCTACAATAATTTCCGTTAAAATCGCCAATTTATGTTTTGTTTCTTGATCCAGATTTCAGCTATGCAAATATGACGAATATGCAGCCAATATATCAAATACTACCTCCGGAGTGCAATTTGTACTACAAAGTAAATCTTATATTTAGGATCAGAGGTAATAATTAATATGGAAAAAACTAAACCATTTTGACATATTACAAGCTAATTAAATTTTCAACATATCAGAAGATGACTTACACTAATAAGTTTTGGCAGATATTTGATTGTAGCTTTGCCATCAATTGCTGACACCGTAACAAAAGTAACTCCATCAAGGTTTCCAACTACAGATTCTATTGAATTTACACAGGATGCACAAGTAATATCCTGTATTCTAAACTTAACCTCCCGGAGCGTGGCATCTTGGGGAGTCTGCAACAACGGCATCTTAAGATCATGCATTCTACTAGCTTCAGATATTGCCGTCTGAGACTGAGGGTTCATTGGCTCTACAAAAAGAATGAAAACAATGAGATTGCCGGTCCCTGTTTTCAATTTCCCATGACTGACTTTTTATTTTTCTTCTGATCAAGAATTATCGTATGAAATTAAATATGGTTCCATAGCTTATATAGACTCCTTACATGATTCCAAGATATCGTTAGGCAATTAGATTTGATGGGAACTGAAGTTAGCATGGTGTTAGCTCTCCTTTTCAAGAGGAAAATAAATCAGAGGATGAAAGAGGAATCGAGCTCCCTCCGTAGAGAGTAAATAAGTGACCAGAAATAAACTGGATAGCAGGATGAATACGCTCCCAGAACACTATTAAACTCGGGACACGAGCCCATCCCCGCGAGTATCATGGATACAAAAAGCGGAGCCATCTATGGCTTGATCACAGTACTCCTTCAGGTAAACCCGTCCTCAATGAAGCTCGGTAACATTTAAACCAACAAACGTAGCATAATGGCCACTTATTTTTAAGCCTAAACTAAGGCAACAAAATATACAGCATGTTCTCTGTCGTACTCGTCTCCTTAGTCCTACGCGACCTGCCACTGGCCCAAAAATTAAAATTAAAAAAAAAAAGCTGTGAAAGAAAGAAAGATTCCGCCAATACACACGTCTCTAATTATCCAAGTAAACTATCAAAGCTGAAATAAGAACCAAAACCGGAAACTATAACAAGTTGACCACTCGCAAGGCCGCAACAACGTTTCTTTTCGGCCAGGAGGGAGGGGGGGTTTAAGCTACTGTGATAACAAACTAACGAGTTGATCGGAGCAACAATATATGGGAATCTTTCCCCTAACAAGTAACAACGTGCAAGGGGCTGCGCACCGCTGAGAGGTTTGTTAAAATTAAGCTCAATAGGGGCCCCAAGGGGGACAAAAAACTAGAGACCTCAGCCGCTATGGACACGTGGCGCAACCGCGGTCGCTAATATCAGAGCACAGAGTTTACAAATTTGACTGCAAATTAAATCTTTTCTCAGAAGAATAGCAGTACTGAAATCGAGGTTAGGGTGATGAGCAATGGATTTGTGGAGGTGAAGACGCGCAGAAGAGATTAGTTGGAATATTAAGAAAGAAGAGGAGAGAGAAGGAGGGGAATATAGGGTTACCGAAATAGAAGAGCAGCGGGTGCTGATGAGTGGGGGATTTCAATCGGAGGTTTGGCAATGAATTTGCAAATTCAAGCGCCTGGGAAAGCTCCGTGAGAACCGAGGAGAAGTTGTCGCATTAGAACAGCAGCGGCCGCTCTCTTTTAAAAATTCGAATCCTTAACGTCCAGCGGTTCCCACCAAATATTGACGGCATGCCTCTTATACGCCTCATCTTCATAAACTGCGGCGCGCCAAATCACTCCCCATGTCTGGATGCCTGCCGCCTGGCCCAATGTGCCTTCAAATTGCATGACTATGGCGCGTACAGATGCCTTCAGGCCCACGCGGGTACATATGCCTTATTTCTCTTCCAAAAAAACCTATTCCTGCATTATTTATTTTTAAATTTAATTTTGGTTTTTCTTCTAATATACTATTTTCAGTCTTTAATATAAAAACTAATTTAATTTTTAATTTGATCATAAATATAAGGTTCAGATCCACTTTGTCTTTTATATTGATTTATTTTTGTTAAAGTAGTTCTTATAAAAGTTACACATGTTAAATATTTTATCAAATAGTGGTTCTAGCTAATACATATTATTAGTAAAGATATTTTAAAAAACATATATTTATTACAAATAACTAACTTAATAAATTTTCTTAATATATTTAAATTAGTCAATAAAAATCTAGGCTGCTGATTTTTTTTTTTTAGAGTGGGAAATTTCCCTCTTGTTCTTATAGATTCCCCTGTCAATTTAGGGGGTGTTTGGATGAAGCAAAACCATGCTTTGCAGAATAGCTTCTGGAGAATAGATTCTGGAGAGAATAGATTTTGAAAGAATAGATTTTCTGGAAAAGTGATTTTGATAAAGTGAGAGTGTTTGGATAATTATTGTCAGAAGTGCTTTTTGATATGTAGAAATTACTAAAAAGAACATAAGTTTAAATGATAATTACATATAATATATATTTCATAATATATGTTTATTTGAAGTAATAAATTTATTAATAATATATATTTTGGCAACATAATACATATGGCATAAATAATAAGAAATTAGTGTGTGTATATATTAATAAAATAAATAAATATGTTTTTAAAAAATGATTTATTTTGCCAAATAATTGTACCCCTTGAGCTGATGAGTACCCCCCCGCATGCTGAATGAGTCCCCCCCGCGTGCTTGTTCCCTCCGTAGCCAATAATTGTCCCTCCTTAGAAGCTGCGCCCGGCCTGCTTATCTGGAACCAAAGTTTTGTTAGGCAAAACCAAGGTTTTGCCCAAAACCTTGGTTTTAAAAAAAATGGGGGTGTTTGGCAAAATTTTTGCCAAACCAAAAAAGCCAAACACCCCCTTAACAAGGCAGCTAATTAACTTGTCAAGCATTGCGATAATGACAATGGGCTATGTGTCCTTTCTAGGAATGGCTATCGACTATCCCCTTTCATTGTCATACTAATTTCTACTGACAGGTTGGGCTATAAAAGATGAAAGCCTAAAATAAATTTCCGTTTTTTATCTTGTTTTAACAGATATTTTATTCTTAAACAATACTTTCAAATTTCCCGAGTCACTCAATCATAGAATTCAAACTCAAGGCCTTTGTAAAATTTTCAGAGTTTTTATTTATTTTTTGGGTGCAGAGTTAAATAATAAAGAAACAATAAAATAGGGTAATATATTATTCCAATTCCAATTTCCATGCAATATTTCCCTCGCAAACTTCTCGGGTCCCCTGTGGAACTGAATCCACATGCCCGGCCCATATTGCAACCAAGAAGCTCCGGGATTCACCGGAAGCTTGGCACGCTTGAAGGAAGCTTCGGCTTTCTCGTCATCGACTGCCCGCCGCTTCAGTGGGGGCTTCTCCATTTCCTTGCTTCAATTTCAAATTTCAAATCTTCCTTTATCTTCGAAGCGAGTCCAGAATGCATGTAAATGACGATGTCCGCTTCATTTCGTCGTCCGTTAAAATCCCCCATCCTCCCAAAACCCCAACCCTTTGTTTCGAAAGCATACGTTCTCAAATCCTTCACACTGGAAACCCAATAGCCCGACTCGTTGATTCTATCAGAAGTCGTTCAAAACTTGATAACTTTAACCCGAAAAGTCCTCCATTGTTGTCTCGGAAGGCGAAATGGACTAGTTCAGCCCCGAGTGTTTCGGACGAAAGGGTTAAATCGTCTTTTTTCTGCTCAGCATCGTTGTCCTCGAGTGGGTCTGGGACTGGTGACAAGGGAGCATTGAAAGGAACGTCACCTATTCTCTGCTCAGCTTCCTTGTCATTGGCGGAGTCGAGCCAATCGGGGCCAGAAGGGAAGGAGACACCACAGAAGGGGCACGCTTCAAGTCGACAGAACGAAGAGAGGGTGCTGATCAGTGAGGTGCTTGTTAGAAACAAGGATGGAGAGGAGCTCGAGAGAAAGGACCTTGAGATGGAGGCACTTCAGGCCCTCAAAGCTTGCCGACCCAACTCTGCTCTTACTGTGCGCGAGGTCCAAGAGGATGTGCATCGCATCATTAATAGTGGGTATTTCTGCTCGTGCATGCCAGTTGCGGTTGATACCCGTGATGGCATCAGATTGGTATTTCAGGTACGAGTGCAAAAGAGGCATACTGTTTTTGTTTTATATTTAATTCTGTTTATTTAGAGTTTCACCGAAAATGTCATATGTTGCCATGATCTTCAATTGCAAGTGATTGCATACTTGACTCTGTATCCAAAGTTTGGATCTTTATCCTTACTGATCACTTCTATATCCAACTTTGTTTACAAGAGAGTAAAGCCTTGTTCATTTTCTACTTTATTACTGACCTTCCCAGAAAAATTAAATTTATCATGTTCAAGAAGAGTAGTGAGTATCATGAGCTGGAAACCATGAGTGCTTTACATTTTTGCAGTAGTAAAATAAGTAAATTCACGTCCTTAATGTTCTGGGAAAGCTGTGTTTTTCTACTTTTAAGGCATGCATGGTACGAAGTTAAAAGATGGTCGCGTTTTACTTTTGCTTTGGAAATGCGAAAATGTTTCCCACAGAAGTAGAAACCCTGCATCATTTATCTAATTTAACAGAATGCTTATTAGATTTTTTTTTTCCCCAATTACATTGAAATTGGTCAAAGAAATCTATGAATTGCCCATGCATCTAATAATTACTGCTGGTTTCTTGTGGCATAAGGTAGAAGCAAATCAAGAGTTCCAAGGTTTGGTATGTGAAGGAGCTAATGTTCTTCCAGCAAAGTTTCTAGAGGATTCATTTCGGGATGGATATGGTAACTCTTCTTCATCCTTTCCTATGCAGTTCTAATCATATATATGCAAATTAAATGACTCTTTGTTCATAGCAGTCTTCCATAACAATTTTATGTTACTTTGTACAGGGAAAGTTATCAATCTAAGGCGACTGGATGAAGCAATATCATCCATCAATGGCTGGTATATGGAGCGTGGTCTTTTTGCTATGGTAACTTGCCTTTTTGACCATATCTTTGTTTATCCTCCAAAATCTGGTAATATAAGCTTTTTCCTGTTTTTAAGTGCTTTTAGCTCCATATATTTATGGGCTTTAACTCTGCTTAGCTTGTGCTCCAACTAGGATAATGGTTGTTGTTGTTCCCCACTCTAATTTCCCCACTCATTTAATCATTATTATAGGTTTCAGCTGTTGAGACTCTCTCAGGGGGTATTCTGAGATTGCAAGTTTCAGAAGCTGAGGTCAATAACATCTCTATACGGTTTCTAGATAGGAAGACGTAAGGATCTTCAATTCAATTCGCCTGCACACGTGCAGTCACAAAACCACAAAACTTCTCATCTGATTTTTATTAAGTTATTATTAGTAACTTAGTTTGCTATTGTCAGAGGTGAGCCTACTTTAGGGAAGACAAAGCCAGAAACAATACTCAGGCAAATTACAACCAAGAAGGGGCAGGTACTCACTCGAATACTTTGAAGATAATAATTCATTTTGAGTTGAGAGTTAGCTGTTGATTGCTTTTTTTAAGAACCTTTGTTCTTTCCATGTCTGTGCAAATTAAGCTAAATAGAGAGAATCTCCTGGCCTTTTGAAGTTAATTATTTTTTTTTAACGGGTGAAGTCATCAACATTCTTCAGTCTATAGTAATTCTTTCTGTAGGGAACAGCTGATCTACTACTCTAATTCATGCATACCTGCGTGTAGAGAGTCTTGTTCATGGAAATATGCCAGGTTGATTTGGCGTGTTTACTAACAAGGAATTTGGTACAATATACAATTTTATTGTAGGTCTACAGTATGATTCAGGGAAAAAGAGATGTAGACACTGTGTTAACTATGGGAATCATGGAAGATGTTAGCATTATTCCTCAGCCAGCAGGTAATAAATTGTAATGAAAAATGGGCTTCATTTGAGTTCAGTAGCTATTAGGAAGGTAAATTGTCAGTATAACCGTTCCTTGAAACTAGCGTATTTTGTTTCTGCAATATTGTAGATACAGGGAAGGTTGATTTGGTGATGAATGTGGTGGAGCGTCCTAGTGGAGGATTTTCAGCAGGTGGTGGAATATCGAGTGGGTGAGTCGTACTAATTTCAAGCATGCATTCATGGAGTTAATACACACTAAATAACTAATTCCTCTGCTGCATGGTCTAACTCTGTTATTTATGATCACAGGATTACCAGTGGTCCTCTGTCTGGACTTATTGGAAGGTGAGCTCATACGCCTCATTGCATCATGCTGCTGTAAAGTTATTAGCGGATGATTTATCCTGCAGCATCGTATTTTTTCCTTCTATGTTATTATTAATATAATCTAAGCTCCCTTGCTGCAATGTAAGCCATTTTGAGGCTGATTTATCTGGCTTCTGTTACTCTTTATACTGCTTAATGGCATTGATAAATATGTGTACAAGCCAACTCGAGTTATAATGTAGGGTTTTGGTGTTAGATGAGGGTAAGTGTTTAGTGAGTGAATGTTGCTATTTTCAGAATTGTAGCTCATCTTGCTTAGACTTGTACTCTTACTCCGGCAAGATTATTGCTAATTTTGGTGTCATTTTGAGCTTGGGTTCCATCAACATGTGTACATTGTTAGTATTGTCAACCGAATAAAAGCGTTTCTTATTGATATCTATGTTTATAATGTTTGCTGAATTTCCACCTTAAAAGATTGAATAGTTGATACAGCTGGTGTAATCGTTCATACTATGATTATTGCAGCTTTGCCTATTCTCATAGGAATGTTTTTGGACGCAACCAGAAACTCAATATATCCTTGGAGAGGGGTCAGATTGACTCAATATTTCGGATAAACTTCACAGACCCTTGGATTCAAGGAGATGACAAACGAACATCTAGGACAATAATGATTCAGGTAATTTGAAGGTTTATTTTGTCCCTGTTCAACTTCTGTAATCTTGATGCTTTTAAGCTAAAGGTTGTGTCTTCTGGCATGTCCTTTACTTCTTACTAGAACTCAAGAACCCCTGGAACAGTTGTTCATGGTAACCAGCCTGATAATAGTAGCCTGACCATTGGTCGTGTCACAGCTGGTATAGAGTTCAGTCGACCTGTCAGGCCAAAGTGGAGTGGAACTGCAGGGCTTATTTTTCAGGTACTTAAATTCACAATTTAAGTAGCGAGGCTGGTTTTTGTGAGTGGTTGTTTTTTCCTCCTATTTTTTAATCATTTCTGAATAAGCAATAAGCTAAGTTGTATTCCCTTTTCTTTTAATGATTGCTTTTACTCCAGCATGCCGGGGTTCGTGACGACAAAGGGACTCCTATCATCAAGGATGGTTACAGTAGTCCTCTCACTGCAGGGTTTGCAACCTAAAAATAAATGCTGCATTTGTTTTGGTTTCTTGTTTCTAATATTTTCGCCAATGTCTCCCTGCAGTGGAAATACCCATGATGACATGTTGCTTGCTAAATTTGAGACTGTTTACACTGGTTCTGGCGATCATGGGTCTTCTATGGTCTGTTATATACTCTTCTGTCCTGTAATGCAAATTTCTCTTCTTGATTCTCACTTTTATTTGCTTGGTTTTGTAGCTTGTCTTCAATATGGAACAGGGACTTCCTCTTTTGCCTGAGTGGTTGTCCTTCAATAGGACGAATGTGCGTGCTAGGACGAGCATTGAGATAGGTCCTACTCGCTTTCTTTTAAGGTATGGAATAAATGTGCTTCTTTCTTGAACAAGAATGATGTGTCTTCCCTGTAAAACAAAAGCAGATTATCTGTTGTTATCAAAAAATGAACCAATGATCTATTTTGCATTTGTTAATTTTCATTGGTAGCCTCTCTGGTGGTCATGTGGTGGGAAATTTCTCTCCCTTTGAAGCATTCCCTATTGGCGGAACAAATAGTGTGAGAGGCTACGAAGAAGGTGCTGTGGGCTCTGGTCGATCATATATTGTTGGCTCTGGAGAAGTTTCTTTCCCGATGGTATTTGAATTTGTTGAACGTGTTTTTGTAGATGCCCATGGATACATGCATTTGGCGAAAAATAAGTTTGGAGAGAAGTTGGTTCACTGATCTTAATACTGTTTCTGTTTGCAGTTGAGGCCAGTAGAAGGAGTTTTATTTTCCGACTATGGAACAGATCTTGGATCAGGCTCAACTGTTCCTGGTAGGCTCAACTGTTAATTTTTGTGAAATATATGATATAAAACATATGACAAGTGATGCTAGGTTAGTATTAAGATTCAACAGTCAAGTCAAGTGGCACAATATCTAAATTGTCTTAATTGAACAATTTTAACCATTAAACATTTGAGTCTTTTGATGCCTTTCTGTGGAGATGTGTTTGCGAATCACATTTTGGTTTTTATAAGGTGACCCTGCTGGAGCAAGGCTGAAACCTGGGAGCGGATGCGGATATGGGTTTGGGATCCGTGTGGATTCTCCATTGGGTCCTTTGCGTCTTGAGTATGCCTTTAATGGTAATCGTGAAAGGAGATTTCACTTCGGAGTCGGTCATAGAAACTAAACGTTTAGCCTGCCGCCCGGAGCCCACTTTGTTCTTCCCCGTGTCCTCACGAAAGCTTGCTTTGTCATCCTTGTGAAATAGCGTATGGCCTTTTTGTTTTCCCAATATTAATTAGCTGTCCTGATGGCTTCTTTTAACGGTTAGATTGCTAATGCCTCGCATGAAATGGCTTGCTTCCATTTTGATTCCAAGGAGGGAGGTTGGTTCACTGTTGGGGACACAGCGCCTTGGTGAGCATGCCAAGGCTGGGGCATGTCTCTTCCCAGTTTAGAATAGGGACTCTTTGACTTCTTCCCCTCGTCCTCTGCTGTACATATGCTGTTGGAATTTTGGAGACAATATCGTATATTCAATATTCTTGTAATCCATATTTTCAACATTCACATGTCATTGGTGGTTTTGAACTGCTGTGCCATTGACAAAGATCTCGTGTGTCAAGTTCTGACTTGCACGTATTCTCCCACCCAGATGTTTATATTTATTTGTTTGTTTGTTTGATCGAATGGTCAAATGCATTGAGAGTCGAAAGTAACGTACGTCAGGTTAAGAAATAGACAACACGAAACACACCAAGTTAAAGCAACTTGTGACGACATTAACGAGGGTTTGGTGAGAAGAAAAAGTTTTTTTTTTTTAATTTTTTTTTGTAAAATGAGATTAATTTTTTTACATACTTATTTTTTATAATGTAAAAGTACTTTTAAAATTTTGGTTTCTGTATCCTCTAACTTCTAAAATAGATGTAGCAGACTCTTTTTTGGCTAGAAATTAAGTTTAATTAATAAAACCTGCTATCGGTACATAGAAAAGCCGAGCCGCAGTGATGGCACGGATGGGCAAAGCAGAAAGAGAATAAAAGTTGACGGACGTGAATCATGATGACCCCTTTTGACTCATGAGGCCATCTTCACGGCGGATCCAACTAATTAAATCATCCGCACTTTTTATTCATGTCTACACTCAGAGGGTAGGAGCATGTACATAGGCATATGAGGCAACAAACTGCATCTGTTTCAAATACAAGGCGAGTTTTGGAAAGTCACATGAGATATTTTGCAAATTTTCAAGGGTAATTAATGTCTGTTTTTCCTAAAATGTGCTTAAGTGTATATTAAAATTACTTACCTCTTTTTTCATAACATAATTTCAATTACCTGTAGGTAAACGTGCGTTTAATTAAGTAATAAATATCTGTTTACGAGGATGTTTGAAAGAGGGAGGATATTGTAAGAAATTGGGTGAAGTACAAAGAGGTGTGATCCGCAGCGGAACGGATTGTTCCGTTTGGCCCCGGAGAGAGTGAAGGAGACAAGCGGATCCCCAGAGAGAGTGATCTGCAAAAGATAGAGAAAGAGGAGAGAGAGTGAAGAGTGCAGCCGGGCAGACAGAGGACACAGACACAGTCTCTGTGCTGTTTGGGGAGCCAAGCCGACCCACGGCGTGCAGGCCAAAGCATTTGCTGCTTCGCTTCCCAGCTATTTCTATTCCCCATGACGTGAATTTCACACTGAAGCCTCTCACCCATGCACTTCTTTTTTAATAAGCTCATTACATTCTCTCAAAAAAGACGTTGTTAGATTAATCACAATGACTACTGTAGACGTATAAGTTGATTCCAAGTCCCAAGACAAGCTCATGAATGATCATTCATATATATATATATATATATATATATATATCTTTCATCTGCTCCCACACTATACCTGAATCATCACTCCAGCTATTCCCGATTTGCCTGATCAAGCATTCTCCATATTGTGATTAGGTTAGGTCACAGTTCGCAAAGTGATTTCTTGTCGCTGCCTTTTTGCTTCAATTGAATGGGTCCAACCACATTGGATTTCTGCCCATGCTTCCTCTCTCTCTCTCTCATGGATCTTTCATGCATCTCACTTTTACTATTTAATGATTCCCTTTTATCTCTCCTTCCACTGCCACTTCCTTTAGTTTCCTTTCCTTCTACTCTCTCGCATTTTACAAACCTAGCCTTTGAACCTCCCTTCCCTGGTTCCCACTTTTTAACATGACCGACCCCTACTGCCCCGAAGCCTTCAATTCTCCCTTCCTTTTCTCCTCCTCCTTTAACTTTCCTTGTGCTCATTTTAACTCGTCATCTCTCGCTTTACCCTCTTCTCCTCCTCCGAGAGAAGCCCTACCTCTCCTTAACCTAAGCCCTCCAAGACATGACGAAGATGATATGCAAGTAGACATCAAGCAGAAAGAAGGAGGCACGGGGTGTGGTTCTTTGAATGATGATCCTGTGACGTTGGCTTTGCAGTTACACCTCGGCCTTCCAACCCCAAGCAGTTCATCGCCTGACTTGGCTGATTCGAACCTATGCTCCTCAGAGACAGTTTCAGACAAAGACGAAGTCACAACTGTATCTTCTGGGTATCTCTCTGATAGGATCACTCCAGGCGGTCAGTATTGGATCCCTACCCAGCTCAGATTCTGATTGGTCCCACACAGTTCTCCTGCCCTCTTTGTTTCAAGACCTTCAACAGATACAACAACATGCAGGTTTGTCCTCTTCCATCCTGCTCAACATTCATTATTCATTCTCTCAAGAGGAGAGAGAAATATTTTAAGATTGAAAGAAAGGGTGTCTTTCCCTTTCCTTTTCCCTCCTCGATCTCTCATCTTACTTTTCGTGAACATTTGCTGTGAAAGAGAAGAGCCTAATTCAAAGTTTTCACCTATGTATGTCATGGCTTCATTTAACCAAATTAAAGGTGTTAGATTTGTTAAAGTCTTTGTCCGTTTTAGGGTTTTCCATTACTTCCTCTTTTACTCAAGATCGCATTATTCCCTCTTTGTGAAACTATTCTATATACTTTAGGTCTGTTTCACGTATATTCACACCTACATAGGTATATTTCTATTTCCGCTGAACTATTCTACGTACCGACATGCACCTTGTTAATTAATACTTTGGCGTGTCCCCCACTTTGTTCAGCAGTACAAACTTGAGGTGTCCAAAGATGGATAATCGCTCACTAGGGTTTAATGTAATATGAGATCTAAGTTTAAACCCAAGAACAATCTGAACACCGAGGAGGCAGAAAATGAGAACGACTTCAAGTAAAAGCATATTAAGCTAAATAGGTGACCATTATTGCTAGCCAAAAGATATAGAGGCACAGTGTTCCAAATCGTTTTCAGCTTTTCCAACTTTTCCTTTATAAGGATACCCTACACCGTTGCCTTTTCATTTATGCTCCATGAAATAAGTGATCAAACGTGTTGAGAAAGGATGCGATTCACACATCCTTCTGGCTAGCGCTAGCAGCTAGGTATAGCCAGCCTTCTGACTCCAGAACTTGGCCGACATTGGAAATTAGTTTAAAAATAAACGACACGGTCACGTCGCATAGACCTAATTATAGGTAATTATTAGCAATTACATGTTAATTGTTTCACTTATCAGCCACAGATTTTAGTTCAGATCCACTGAATTGAAGAATTGATGCATGGAACTGCTTTTGTTAAGATCGATCAGTGTTGATGTGTAGATGCATATGTGGGGGCATGGATCTGAATACAGAAGGGGACCAGAGTCTCTAAGGGGGACACAGCCAACAGCAATGCTGAGGCTTCCATGCTATTGTTGTGCACCTGGGTGCAAGAACAACATCGAGCATCCCAGAGCTAAACCTCTAAAAGACTTCAGAACCCTTCAAACCCATTACAAGAGAAAGCACGGGATAAAGCCTTTCATGTGTAGAAAATGTTGCAAAGCATTTGCAGTGAGAGGTGATTGGAGAACTCACGAGAAGAACTGTGGCAAACTCTGGTATTGCTCCTGTGGCTCTGACTTCAAGCATAAAAGATCTCTTAAGGATCATGTCAAGGCTTTCGGACATACCCACACGCCTTGTGGTGTTGACTGTCTCCATCAGGATGAAGTGCCCTCTGAAATTGACCACCCAAATGACTCCTTTCATTCTCATCATAACTAATTGTATTATGGGTTAATTCCGCCACTTTGTATAATTAGTCAGGAGCTTTAGCTGTGGTTTCTCACATTGAACTAATTTTTGCTTTCGACTTTTGGACTTGTGCATGACTAGCATATTAATGAAGCAAATTTGTTCCTTTTGGGTTTCGGTTTCCTTTTATCCACGTCTCTCTTGCTCCAAACGTAACCCAGAGATAAATTGATGCTAGGATCGATCTCGACACATACTCAAATGCCAAAGATACTCAATTTGAAAAGGTTTATATAATGTGCATCCAACGTTTGCTCTCGCCTTTGGCCAAAAAAAAAAAAAGGTTTGCTCTCGCCAGCTAGCTAGCGTTGTTATCGCTCAGAATCTGCACCGTGAGTACACGATGTATGTTAGGAATATAGTATATGCTAACAAAGACTATGAATTAAAAAGAAAGTGTTTTTAGGGTCTCTCAGCTCGGTTAACTGCTATCGGTTGTAAAGTTTCAAATGGAACGTTAATTGTAAACTGGGTGTTTGGATAGAAATCAAACCATAGTTTCAGAAATGCTTTTACAGCTTACAAAGTAAATATGTGGTGGAGTTTGTCTCGTTTTACAAAAAAAAAAATCCTTCTAAAACTATAATTTGCAGGTTACCAAACACTCTTAAATGCGAAGGAGTATGATCCAAGGTTTCAAAGAAGCGACTTGAAGGTAATCAGTATAGGGGGCGATACCCATTGATGGAAAAGAAACTAAGGGGTCGTAATTAAAGTGTGAGAAAAGAATAAAATAATGAGAGGAAGGAGCAAAAAGCAAGTTGCCTAAGGCTCATGAACGTGTGTCATGGGGTCAGCTTTAGGAGGCAATGATACTGCCATTTCCTTTGTGATGGACACATCATATACTACGTTGCCGACTCGCTGTAATGATTCCGTTGAAATGATGAGGAATTCAAGAGAAAAAGGGTTCCGTTTTTAAAAAAATGGGAAACGTAATCATAACAGGAGGGACGCACTGGATCTGAAATGCAGCAGTGATGGATGGGGGCTCTTGAAATGTCATTTCAAAAAGTACAGTGTATTTGGATTATTCAGAGTATAATCTGTAGTGTGCTTCAGCAGTGTGGAAGTCCAACTGTACTATGTTGTTATTTCCACTTTTCACAGCAAAATTACAATAAAAATAACAACTTTGTTGCTGGGGGTTCTTTTTCTTTGGCAAGAGCGTTGTTTGCAACTGCTGGGGTTGAGAGGCGAATGAGTAATGAAGAGAGATTTTTTTGGCCTGTAGTAATGAAGAGAGATTACCGTAAAAGATTAAGCGGAACAGTGAAATGGGTGATGAAATCGATAACTAATAATGAAGTTTGGGTTCTTTTACTTTTCTTGTGTGTGAATGGATTACAGAGTAGCGTCAATCCGTCACACCAACCCTCCTGACCTAAGTAGCAGCCTCCACAAGAGACAAGATTTACCCACGCTTCCGGTAAGTGCCTTTAGTTTCTGCTTGGCCATAGTTTTTTAAGATATTCGACTTGTTTGATGGGAAAATTACTATATGGTCCCCCAAAAAAAATAATGATCATAAAGTCTCAATACCAAATGTCTTCTTTGGTCTTTTTTTTGGCCAAAAAAATCAATCAAGTATCATACATGAATATGTGCGTGCTGCAATACTTTTTGGGTCAATTGTTCTGTGTGGCACTTTATCCGATCTATATTAATTCCAGGAACCCTATCTCTTTCGTGAATATGAATAGCTAGGGAGCAATTTGTAGCTAAGGAATAGAGCTCATGTTGTCGTCTAGGTCCATCCGGGACCTAGCCTCGCAGTGGGAGGAAGTAGCCTTTAATTTGTCTCCTAAATCAATGCGTTTGTGTGAGTTAATGGGAAGACGCTTTCATCCAAAATTGCTTTCCACTATATAGAATTTGCTGGGGGCATTGATGGAGTTCATTGCAGAAACTGATCCAGCAGTCCTCTACGACACAAATTCCAACTCAACTCTTCGCCTTCATGTAGTTTGTTGATACAAAGGCACGAGAATAAGGAATTTCGGGGCAACGCAAAATGATGGGAATAAAGATTAATATAAATACTATTTAGTTAGTAATAGATGCCCATATTATATGCTGATTATGAATAATATATAACTCGATTCATACTCCGCGAGACACATTTATTTCTAGTTTAATAAATATAAAATGACAGAGGGCGTCTGTTGGGATGTGAATCAGTCATCGGAGTTTTTCTTATATATTTTAATTAATTGTCTGCATGACGTAAATTTACAAAATGCTGGCTTGTTCGGTCACTGCCGAAAATGTTGAGCGGACTGAGATAACAGCCATTTCGTTGTGCTCAACGCTCGTGAACCTGATCAAAACAAGATCCAAAACAAAGAAGCCGGAGAAAAACGGGGCGAGGGGAAAAGCTAGTGAGTCTGGAGGTCAAAAGCATATCAGTCTCAGATGCCTTAGTTCTGTAAGTGACAACGTTACCGCCCTTGATCGAAAAGTTCTGGCGCCGCTTCCTTAATTGAGAGCTTCACGCAGCTAGTCCGGTTTTCAAGCAAAATGGAGAATTTCAAGAAAATCAAGTATGGAGGCAAGAAATCTTATGGATTAACAATTATGCCATTATCCTTCAAATGTTCATTAACAGCGCAGTTTAAGAAAGTTGATGGCTAAACAGGTAATGGCATTCTTATGCAGTTACATTAAAGACATCTTACGCAGAATAGGAGGTTTAATAAAATACTACAGACGGCTTACAATATTATTGATGGTATTTTTCAAATTCTCTGTACATCTTTCTTCAAGGTAAATCATGAAGTCGGAGATGCATCTCCATATTGATTGTCTGATATCCTCCGCAAATGACTGTACATTCTTGCCTTTCTTATTGACAGCCCAGGCGTCTCAAATCAGATGGGATAATGCTACTATGCAGTTTATGTCAACACGGACACCTCAATCACACACGGGGAGAATGCGTCTCATTTGGAAGACACATGTTCCCAGCTACAAGTTCATATCCTCTGGTAAACTGATGCTTAGAAAATATAGGCTGCAAATCCAGTAATGTTAATGAAACATGAGCTTACTGGCAAAGATTGGTATGAAAGAAAAGCAAGCAGAATACTAGGCATGGATAAAGTTAAGAAAAAGCAAGCAGAATATGAACTTCTTGTACCCCATTTTTAAGTTTCAAGACATTGTTGAGAGGAACTAGAAGAAGATAATATATTGCTTATTTGGTAATCTCACAAGAAATATGTTTTGACAATGTCAGGCCACAAAATCAAGGTCCCCAGCTAATTCTAACTCCTTGAACGAAAAAATCCAGATAGTTTTCTAAGCCAGCCCCTCTGCACCCCTACCCACACCCAAAAAAAGAAAACTGAAGAAACCAAAGGCAATGGACATTGAGGACAAAGTACAGACCAAGAATAATAGCACCAGGAAATTTAAAACTGAGGTGACCCAATGCTATGTGGCCAACATAAGTGCACCATCTTTCCACAAAACAATTTCTTTCACCCTTCCAACATGATTTTCGCTTGGTATCTAGAGTTAACAAGCATGAAAGGGAATTTTGCTCCCTTCAATACTTAACAACATGAATCACACCACTACTTCAAACCTTAGCAGAGAATTCATAAAATTCGAACAATAGCATCATCTCATCAAATGGTAATTTATAAAGCAATGAGATTTGTCACCTTGCGGACATGAAAGCCATCCCACAAAACACGGCCTTAACAGATTGCTTCTGTCCCGCATAATCAAATGCCAATGGCAGCATTTCATGCAGTGTTAAAAAGGCCATGACTCCACCAACTGCAGTTATTGCAGAACATAAATAATCAATATAATACCACAAAAATGTGACATTTAAAACTTCTATTTGTTGGAAATTGTGCCCTAGGGGCCAATCATTATGTTTTGAACATTGTTAATTATGAGTTTATTAATTACGTTATCATTATTATTTGCATGTTTACTGTGATAACTATCCTTGGATAACTCATGGTTTATCCTAAATGTCCCTGGTCGGTCATCTATGTGGGAGCAAAGATGAAATAAGACCAGTATGACTTTAAAGATATATGGAGATATAAATTAAAGTCATAGGCACATGTAAGAGTACAAGGTGTTGGACCGACCCGCTATGAGAGAGCTGCATGGGTTAAGTCATAAGCTTCTCTCATATACAACCATGTCACTGTGCCCTTTGACCTGAGATCATCATGGATTCATACATGAGAAACGCTTAGTTTTGACCTAGTCAAAAGTCACTTTTGACCAAGTGATCATAAAGACTATGTTCAGGCTTAGTGGTTTTTCATGCGTAGGAATGTGAATGGTCAAGATGGAATTTGTCCCTCACATTCGTAGAGAGACATTACTGGGCCCCTCGATGAGTGAGTCTGAGAAATGTATGGCCATACTATAATGGAAAGGTAGTTCCATTTCTATACTCAGACTACTCAGGGATCGAGAAAGTAACGGTCATGGATAGGAGGATGACGTTCTCCATGCCTCATCCATGACCAAAATGTCGTGAGACAAAAGGGACGTGATATGGTTGTATGAAAGGTTGCATCGTTCAATGATCCTCATATGATTTGGGTAGTCGTGATGTCTTGCTAGAGACCGCTTACGACTTGTGGGTCATTATAGTTAATGGCCCACTGCCAACTTCATATGGGCCTACAGGGTCGCACACAAAATAGCCCGACACGAGTTATGATGTCCAGATTCATTGAATCTAAGATATGTCCAGATTCAATGAATAATATAGGGTGGACGTGTGTGTATATATATATATATATATATAAATTCGTATATATATATATGAATATAAAAGATATCAATTGTTAGATTTAATTTATAAGGATAAATTAAATATATACAAATTAATTCCGTCATCTCTTTATTAAATAAATAGGAGAATTAAATCTGTGAGACGGATTTAATTTAAACCATATTTATTTAATTGTTCTCTTATCTGATTAGGCAATATTTTGATATTGTATTAATTTCGGAATTAATTTAGAGTTAATTTCGAAATTAAATATTATTAATTAAACCTATATAGCATCCTATATATTGGTATGAGGAGCTAGGGTTTAACTAAGAGAGAACCAACACCTAAGAGACGGCCAAAAGAGAGGAGAGAGGACGGATTCCTAAAACCCTAGACGGACATAGGCGTTAGCACGCCGTTCGAGGTTGAGGGCTACTCGTGTGGATACCGGTAGAGGAAGCCGACCGGAGTTGTCGACTTCGAACGACAAAGGAGGCACCAGAAGCATCCTGAACGGCCGAATCATCGAGTCACCAGGGAATCGAACGCCTAAAGGTAATGCTTCTTACTACCTGACTTAAACGCGATCGGTAGATCCGGAAAGGGATTGAAAGTTTTAAAATTTCGAGTTGTTTTTTCGCTGCGCGTCGTCAATTCCCTTCACTATTACCACAAACCTGATCCAAGCAGCCTTCAAGAATCTCAGGACTTAAGCTGCTAGGGAATAAATAGGCTGCAGGAAAAGGAGAAAACTCATCACAGTAAATTCAAATCTATTAATGTAAAACTCCAAAAAGCATGGTTTTGTAAAAGATTAAATCTGCAAAATTATATCATGACAACTCACGTTGAGAATGATAGGGAAAGAGAGCAAGTGTACGAGGCTAAAGTAGGCATGATATCAAGCAAACATGACTCACATTCTAAAACTTGTCGATACATGGAAACCTCAAAAACCAAATGCCAAAATTTTATTCAATTTCACACACGACTACACATGATACTCCCCTGTTCCTAGAGTAAAGGTTGTGTCAAATATCCTAAATTACCTCTAACTCTAATTCCCTAAATACTATTACCCTTCTAAATTCCCATATAATACCTGTCTCATCAATATTACCCATCATTGTCATAATATCGCATTGCTTCTTAGTCATTTTTTCCTTAAAAAAGCTCCAACGATGCAAAGCAACAAAAGGGAAATAGCTTACCAACAATAATAACACCGAGGGGCTCAGCAAAGCCAGAAAGTGAAGCCAATTTGAATGCCTGCCACTTGCTAAGATACATTCATAAACAACAAATTAAAGTTTAGGTAATACTTTATTGTAATTAGTATAGCAAAAACAACTACAGGCGGCATACAAAAGAATGACATCAGCCAAATCAAAATTTGCATGTGTACGCATCGTAGAGGTGATGTCATAAACATCTATGTTCATTTGTAGACAAGTAAGAGCATCAATATCCAAAGGCTAAAATATATATTTAGTCTTTTAACTTTGTCCAAGATTTTAATTTGGGTCCCTAAATTAAAAAATATATTTTTAGTCCTTTACCCTAAAATTTTTTGAAAAAATGATGACATTAAAATCTTAAATGTTGATAAATATTCTCAAATGCTAACATATTAAGTTTAATTTTCAAAACATCCATAATTGGTACAAAAAATAATCATTGGAGCCTAATAATTTT